>NC_059366.1:45045000-45150000 GCF_019703515.2 Myxocyprinus asiaticus | reverse complement strand
CTAGGATTGATTTGGACTTTTCGCACCAAATTACGTTCATCTCTAGGAGACAGAATGTGTCTCCTTCCTGAGTGGTATGATGGCTGCGTGGACCCATGGTGTTTATACTTGCGTACTATTGTTTGTACAGATGAATGTGGTGCCTTCAGGCATTTGGAAATTGCTTCCAAGGATGAACCAGACTTGTGGAGGTCCACAATTTTTGCTTCTTCGAATCAAGATCTAACAACACAGAGTGTCCAGCAGTTTGTTTACATTACATTTACATTAACTTCATAGTAAAACCATCTCAATTCGGATTATACCTGACAGATGTTAAATATCTACTGATGACTGTTCTCTATCTGTTTCAATAGCAATAAATCATTATTGATAATTCAGATGGAGTACTGCAAGGGAGGCACACTCAGTGATTGGATACAGAAAAATTACGGGCAATTGCCGAGGCCCATGACAGAAATAGCTGAAAAGTTTCATGGAATTGGCAGTGGGGTGGCATACATCCATTCCAAAAATCTTATCCACAGAGACTTGAAGGTATTAGTGTTATTTTGCTTGCCAGGACGCTTTTGCATTTGAACACTTTAAGAAAGGGCAGCAACTTATTTTTATTTTCAATGTTTTACCGAAAAAGCACATTATCCCATATCATAATGTAGTTTGGCCAAAGTGCTGTTGTACCTTTAACGGCTGTCAGTCCCAAACACCGACTTGGTGAATAAAAATAATAATAATTCCTTACATTTTATATAGTGCTTTTCTAGGCACTCAAAGCGCTCCACATAGTATAAGGGGACCTATCCACCTGGATGATGCGACGGCAGCCATAGTGCGCCAGAACGCCCACCACACACCAGCTATTGGTGGAGAGGACAGCAGAGTGAAGTAACCAATTCAGGGATGGAGATTATTAGAAGGCCATGATAGATAGGGGCCAATGGGGGGAATTTGGCCAGGACTGTAGTCCCAGCAGACCGATGGCAAACTTCGTCAAACTGGCACGCTCTTTTCTGATTGACTGGCATATACACAATTTCTGGGAGTCACCGGGCGTTCGGGTTCAATACAAGTTAATCTCAATTATCAGCATTTGTGGCATAATGTTGATTACCACAAAAATTTATTTCGACTCGTCCCTTCTTTTCTTTAAAAAAAGAAGCAAAAATGGATGTTACAGTGAGACACTTATAATGGAAGTGAATGGGGCCAATTTTTGGAGGGTTTAAACACAGAAATGTGAAGCTTATCATTTTATAAAAGCATTTACATTAATTCTTCTGTTAAAACTCATGTATTATTTGAACTGTAAAGTTGTTTAAATCGTCATTTGTATGGTCATTTTAAGGTTTTTTGACATTACATCATCATGGCAACGAAGTTGTAAAACTGGATATAACATCAAACCGAAAAGGTTAGTAAATATTGTTTACGTCATGTGACTGTACTTTTGAATCAGTGAGTATTTTAACGTTTATGGATTGGCCCCATTGACTTCCATTGTAACTGAATCAGTGTAACATTTTAAAATGCATTTAGTTTTTAATAAATGTCTGGTCAACAGCTTTTTCTTTCTTTAGACAAGCAAAGGGTTTTAATGAGGATTTAAAGCAGGGACTAAAAATGAAACGTTTTTCATTTCGGTTCATTCTGAGCAGAAACATATTTTTTTCGTTCCGGTTCGGAAGTTCTGCACCCTTCTTTACAAATGGTAACCGGTTAAAACAAATAAAAGAACGGTTAATAACATTCTTTTTAAAGTGACAATACTCTGTGCTAAAGAGAAACAAGCAAAACTAGCCCAAAATGAGCCACTTTCCTCACCCAAATAAGCAAAAATAAACAAATAAATATTTTCCTGTGTGGTGGATTTATCAGTATAGAAATCAAAACAAGCATACAGTTAATTAACAGTTACACAACAGTTACAAGTTTGGAATAATGTACAGATTTTGCTCTTATGGAAAGAAATTGGTACTTTTATTCAACTGATCACAATGTATAGTCAGGACATTAATAATGTGAAAAATTACTATTACAATTTGAACAAAGTGTTCAGAACTTCTTAAACTACTTTAAAGAGTTCTCATCAAAAAATCCTCCATGTGCAGCAATGACAGCTTTGTAGATCCTTGTTATTCCAGCTGTCAGTTTGTCCAGATACTCAGGTGACATTTCACCCCACACTTCCTGTAGCACTTGCCATAGATGTGACTGTCTTGTCGGGCACTTCTCACACACCTTACAGTCTAGCTGATCCCACAAAAGCTCAATGGGGTTAAGATCCAGAACACTCTTTTCCAATTATCTGTTGTCCAATGTCTGTGTTTCTTTGCCCACTCCAACCTTTTCTTTTTGTTTTTCTGTTTCAAAAGTGGCTTTTTCTTTGCAATTCTTCCCATAAGGCCTGCACCCCTGAGTCTTCTCTTTACTGTTGTACATGAAACTGGTGTTGAGCGGGTAGAATTCAATGAAGCTGTCAGCTGAGGACATGTGAGGCATCTATTTCTCAAACTAGAGACTCTGATGTACTTCTCCTCTTGTTTAGTTGTACATCTGGTCTTCCACATCTCTTTCTGTCCTTGTTAAGAGTCAGTTGTCCTTTGTCTTTGAAGACTGTAGTGTACACCTTTGTATGAAATCTTCAAGCATTGTATGGCCTTCATTCCTCAAAACAACGATTGACTGATGAGTTTCTAGAGAAAGCTGTTTCTTTTTTGCCATGTTTGACCTAATATTGACCTTAAGACATGCCAGTCTATTGCATACTGTGGCAACTCAAAAACAAACACAAAGACAATGTTAAGCTTCATTTAATGAACCAAATATCTTTCAGCTGTGTTTGATATAATGGCAAGTGATTTTCTAGTACCAAATGATCAATTTAGCATGATTACTGAAGGATAAGGTGTTGGAGTGATGGCTGCTGTCTAGATTTGATCAAAAATGACTTTTTTCAAATAGTGATGGTGCTGTTTTTTACATCAGTAATGTCCTGACTATACTTTATGATCAGTTGAATGCCACTTTGGTGAATTAAAGCACCAATTTCCTTCCAGAACAGCAAATTCTGTACATTATTCCAAACTTTTGGCTGCCAGTGTAAGTATAATTTAACCCGACAGCATCAAATCTGTATGAATGCATCATATATAACAATAATTCTGTGAAGAAACAACTGAGAAATGTACTTTTACCTCTAATAATGTTTTCCTTGTATCAGGATTAGTCGTGCATGTACAGTATATGTAGTAATTATACAGAGTTTTAACATCCACAACGGGTGATTAGGCAAAGAAATGTGTGATGCAGCAGTTTCCTTCAGGAACAAAGCAC
Organism: Myxocyprinus asiaticus; assembly: GCF_019703515.2. Lineage (NCBI taxonomy): Eukaryota > Metazoa > Chordata > Actinopteri > Cypriniformes > Catostomidae > Myxocyprinus > Myxocyprinus asiaticus. The sequence goes on along the minus strand of NC_059366.1, from coordinate 45,146,667 downwards.
ATGTTTCATTTTTTTCAGGCAAAATGAAGTGGTGAAGTTCCAGAAATATACTATGACACAGACATCTTACAATACATCCAAAGTTTTTAATTCCGAGGTCCAGAATCCAATTTGTTTTTACTTTGCAACAGAGTCACGGTATGTTACTCTTTGAAATGTTGTTGTTTTGACTGTTGAAATTGCCAAACCGATTAAGTAGTGTCTCTAGCTATTGTTTTACACTGTTTTTGCATTGTTTCAATACATTTAATAATATAGCCTAATAATCTAAATCATATTTAATGCTCTTAAGTATATACAGCATAGCTAATTAATATCAGTAAATAGCATTAAAGGTGCACTCAGTAATTTTCCCCTCATTAAAAAGTTTTACAGATAAAACGAATTATAAAAAGATCAAAGAAATGAATGGCACTTTTGTAAAATATTTTTAAAACTATGTGCACACATGGCAATCCAAAGCAGGAATTCTACTCACTTTATCTCGGAAATGCCCGTTAATGTCTGATTAACCCTTAAATGCATGGGTTTTTTTTTCTCCAAATATTATTACATACTCGGGTCTTTAGTGACCTGACACGTATATCTATCACAAATGGATCTACAAAGTGCCAAGATAGTGTCAAATTTTCTAAACATTTTCAAGACAATCAAACAAAATCATAGATTACAATATACTGTATTTTGATGTTTTATGAACCGGATTCATTATTTCCACACTTAAGTTTCATGAGACGCAACTGGCTGTCAAACACATATTGAGCTACACATGACACATAAGATACATATAAGATACACATATGTATTTTCTCAGGCACCTTTTGAGTTAAAGAGACGCACAGCTTACATAATTTCAGTAATACACCCAAATGACAATAGCCAAATCATCCTGTTCATATGTTAAACTTGCTATAGTTTAATCATCCTGTTCATGTGTTAAACTTGCTATAGTTTAATCATCCTCTTCATGTGTTAAACTTGCTATAGTTTAATCATCCTGTTCATGTGTTAAACTTGTTATAGTTTAATCATCCTGTTCATGTGTTAAACTTGCTATAGTTTAATCATCCTGTTCATGTGTTAAACTTGCTATAGTTTAATCATCCTGTTCATGTGTTAAACTTGCTATAGTTTACTTAACTTACATAATTTCAGTAATACACCCAAATGACAATAGCCAAATCATCCTGTTCATGTGTTAAACTTGTTATAGTTTAATCATCCTGTTCATGTGTTAAACTTGCTATAGTTTAATCAACCTGTTCATGTGTTAAACTTGCTATAGTTTTATCATCCTGTTCATGTGTTAAACTTGCTATAGTTTGATCATCCTGTTCATGTGTTAAACTTGCTATAGTTTACTTAACTTACATACTTTCAGTAATACACCCAAATTACAATAGCCAAATCATCCTGTTCATGTGTTAAACTTGCTATAGTTTGATCATCCTGTTCATGTGTTAAACTTGCTATAGTTTACTTAACTTACATACTTTCAGTAATACACCCAAATTACAATAGCCAAATCATACTGTTCATGTGTTAAACTTGCTATAGTTTTATCATCCTGTTCATGTGTTAAACTTGCTATAGTTTACTTCCACGTTGCTTCTGCATCACATAGAATTATTAAATGTAAGTCAAGTCAAGCACCGCCACCTTGAGTAAGAAATAGCATGTTTAATATGTATGCAATATGTTGTTACACTATGTTTAAGAGAAAGGTTAAGAATGACTAAACTCCAAAAATGGATGTGGTACAGGGGATGGAATGAGGTCCTGGGTCACTAAAGACCTGAGGCATGCATTAAAGGGTTAATTGATAATTAGCAATAATAAGTAAAGAAATAAATGTAGCATTTCTGAAGAAAATGTGAGTGGTGTTTGACAGTGCAAAACTCATATTTTCGATGTTGTTGTGGGTGGTTGCCAGGGCATGTCTATGCTCTTACTAAGGTGTTCTGAGTGTTTTTTTTTAACCCTTGGTTACAGTTCTGCTCTTTTTATTTTTATTTTTATTTTATTTTTTTTTTACTGTTTGATATTTATTTTTAAAATCAAAAATGGTTTCCTTCATTAGAGTTGTAAAAGGTGACTTTTCCTCCAATTGCCATCTGAACACACACACACACACACATATACACACACACACTCACACACACACACACAAAACTGGACTTGATTTGATGAGTCTAAATGGTTGCAAAAAAACAAAAATATATATATATATACACTATATTGCCAAAAGTATTCGCTCATCTGCCTTTAGACGCATATGAACTTAAGTGACATCCCATTCTTAATCCATAGGGTTTAATATGACGTCGGCCCACCCTTTGCAGCTATAACAGCTTCAACTCTTCTGGGAAGGCTTTCCACAAGGTTTAGGAGTGTGTTTATGGGAAATTTTGACCATTCTTCCAGAAGCGCATTTGTGAGGTCAGACACTGATGTTGGACCAGAAGGCCTGGCTCGCAGTCTTCACTCTAATTCATCCCAAAGTGCTCTGTCGGGTTGAGGTCAGGACTCTGTGCAGGCCAGTCAAGTTCTTCCACACCAAACTCGCTCATCCATGTCTTTATGGACCTTGCTTTGTGCACTGGTGCGCAGTCATGTTGGAACAGGAAGGGGCCATCCCCAAACTGTTCCCACAAAGTTGGGAGCATGGAATTGTCCAAAATCTCTTGGTATGCTGAAGCATTCAGAGTTCCTTTCACTGGAACTAAGGGGCCAAGCCCAGCTCCTGAAAAACAACCCCACACCATAATCCCCCCTCCACCAAACTTCACAGTTGGCACAATGCAGTCAGACAAGTACCGTTCTCCTGGCAACCACCAAACCCAGACTCGTCCATCAGATTGCCAGATGGAAAAGCGTGATTCGTCACTCCAGAGAACGCGTCTCCACTGCTCTAGAGTCCAGTGGCGGCGTGCTTTACACCACTGCATCCGACGCTTTGCATTGCACTTGATGATGTATGGCTTGGATGCAGCTGCTCGGCCATGGAAACCCATTCCATGAAGCTCTCTACGCACTGTTCTTGAGCTAATCTGAAGGCCACATGAACTTTGGAGGACTGTAGCGATCGACTCTGCAGAAAGTTGGCGACCTCTGCGCACTATGCGCCTCAGCATCCGCTGACCCCGCTCTGTCATTTTACGTGGCCTACCACTTCGTGGCTGAGTTGCTGTCATTCCCAATTGCTTCCACTTTGTTATAATACCACTGACAGTTGACTGTGGAATATTTAGTAGCGAGGAAATTTCACGACTGGACTTGTTGCACAGGTGGCATCCTATCACAGTACCACGCTGGAATTCACTGAGCTCCTGAGAGTGGCCCATTCTTTCACAAATGTTTGTAGAAGCAGTCTGCATGCCTAGGTGCTTCATTTTATACACCTGTGGCCATGGAAGTGATTGGAACACCTGAATTCAATTATTTGGATGGGTGAGCAAATACTTTTGGCAATATAGTGTATATATATATATATATATATATGACACTCATATTGTTCTAGGTCAAATTTTACCCGCCATAGGAAATGAATGGGTGAGACTATAACACAGAGCTTTTTTTTGTTTATTTGTTAAATTAAATCAATCAGTCAGCCACAATGTGGAACAAACCCACACAGAAATTATGAGGTGAGACTCTAGCACATCCACAACACTGAACAAATACACATACACACACACTCACAAAAAATAAATGAATTTGTGACACTATAATGCAGATCATTTTTACTTTTTTCATTTTTGATAAAAATCATTCAGCTACAATACAACACACATGCACATACAGATCAAAAGATCAAAGTCTGACCCCATATTATTGCTGTCCATGTCACTGATTTGAGTTTTGATGGTTGCAAATCATTTGCAAGTTTGCCATTGCAAAGTCTTCTGTTTGTACACAAATTGTTTTATCACAGGCATTGATGTTCATATCTGTTTGTTGCTATTTGTTTTATTGGCATTTTATTAATGTACTCTATTTATTTATTAAATTTTGATGTATGATGTCTGAAATAAATATGACTAAATAATAAAAAAAGGTTTTTTTTTTAAATTATTTTATAAAAAGCTAAACTTTTAATATAAAATAGTGGTCTTTTGTGATGTCTAAGTATATATCCAAATTCTTAACTTGTGAAATACATGTCGAAACTAATTTTATTTCAATATTGGATTGCAGAAACTACTAGACCCACTTAAATCAATGGATCACTGAAGCCCCTACTCGCTTTAAAGTGTTATTTCATGTCATGTATTTTTCTTAATTTGTAAGATTAATAAAGTTTATGTTTTCACAGAAGTGCAATTTATATCAAATGTTTATTTGATAAAAAATTGTATAATTAAATATTTTTAAAAAATCTAATTAAGTCTCAATATGATCAAATTCAAGATATAATGCTACATTTTAATATAATACATTTATTTAAATTAATTTCCTTTATAAGAAATCAATTTAATAAATGATTTCCCTATCCGGGTCAAATTTGACCCAGAACAGTAAAGGTGTCACCCTGTAATGAACAGTAACCAAGGGTTAAAAAGCATTGCTATGCAGTTTTATGTGGGGTTGCCATCTGACACCACACGTCATATAAGCCTAAACGCTCTGTTGTATTTTGAATGAATGTCAGCATTAGAGCTAAACAACACTCCATTATAATGGACGAGCAGTTACAGTCTGTGTAAAGACGAGGATTTGAATGAGAATGTTACTGACAACAGCAGCCTTACTTCCATTATACCCAAGCAGAGACCACATTCTTCTGAATATCAGAATTTAACTCCATGCATTTTTTTCAGTTCTTAATAAGTTTGTTAGGAGAGTTTGCCAGGAACAAATCAATATATTTTACCACCTTCAATGGATATCTTGAAATTATCTATTTTATATCATCATTATTTCTGAAAGAATAAAGTTGTGTCAGTAAAGCATATGTTTCATCGAATTCCACATTTAATAACTAATAACTGAATTAATTTGTCTGTAATTTACAGAGGTTTTATTTTATTAATGTAAAGACTAACAAAGATACAAACTGTACAATTAAACATGAAAAATATATTTATTAAAAAAATGGACTACAACCCAGTCCCTCTTCCTTCTCAACATTTCAAAATAAATACATTTTAAATTGTCATAAAATTAGCATTCAGTTAATGCATTATATTGCAGGTATCTGTAGAAAATTGTGTTTCTCCAAAAATAGAAATATCCATGGGACAGTGGCAAATTTGTTTCCCCTACATCTGATTCTGATAATCATGTTTGATCTGCTATAAAGTTCTGTAAATCTGAATAGAACTGAAATTAAAATGCTTTTTTTTTTTATTTTACGATGCAATATCATTTTCGCACTGAGTATTATTGTTTTGCTTTCCAGTAAAAATATCTAAGCATTCTTAAACAGGATGCAGAATGGCATAAGATATTTTGCCCTGTTTTCAGAAAAATCGAACAAAATTTAGAAACGTTATAGCTAAAACTATTTGCTAATGGGGTAAGGAAAAAAAGACTTGATTCATAAGGAAACAAGTTTATTTTTCTCACCCCATTGGCAAATAGTTTTGTCTTATTTTAAGCATAAAACCCACCAAATTTTGTTTGATTTCTCTGAAAGTAAGACAAAATATCTTATTCCATTTTGCTTCTCAAATAACATTTTCTTGTTTTAAGGATTTTAATTATTTTACCGGAAAATAAGAGCAAAATACTCAGTAAGAAAAATATTTTTTGCATTGTAAGAGCAAAAAAAATAAAATAATAAAAAAAAAAGGATAAAAATCATTATTTGAAATAACTGTATTTATTAATATTCCTTACTTTTATGGATTATTGACAGTGTAAACACAGTAAAACAGTCTGTACAGAATGATTCAGAATCATATTAGCTTTGTAGATCTAAAAAATGCACTACTGGCCCTAAAGTTTCAGTATGAAGATACCAGATATTGTATAGAAGTCCATCATATATACTATTTCCCATGCACAGTGTGGTCACAGAGGGGAATGTTTTAGTACGGATTTAACTCCTCTGGTGCAAGATAGGGCTCTTCTCCTCCAATGTCAGCAGCAAAACTGTTATTCCGACAGCTCCAGACATAGCTGTCTGTCACAAGACTGTAAACAAAAGTGACAACTCATGGTTTATTACAGGCTTATTTCATGTTGAATTTAAAGGTGATGTATGTAATTTATTTCCCACATTTAAATTCTTGATCCTATCCCAGCTTAAAGGGATAGTTCACCCAAAAATTCACCCACATTCACTTGCATTCTAAAAATCTTCATTTGTGTTCTGCTGAATAAAGAAAGTCACACACATCTGGGATGACATGAGGGTGAGTAAATGATGAGAGAATTTTCATTTTGGGGTGAACTATCCCTTAAAGGCAATGTTCCGGTTTGACGCTAGTGGTTAGAGACTCTAATACCTGGCTTGAATGTTCTGTGGTATGACACTCCATGCGAGGTCATCATTGCTGTCGTAACGCCGCGGGTTATCAAAGAAATACGCTCGAGATGAGAACATGTGTCCTGGGATTACATGACTGTCTTTCTTCAGCAGAACACAATTTAAGATTTTTAGAAAAATGTTGAAGCTCTGTAGATCCTTATAATGTATGTAAATGGGTGCCATCAGGCTGCTGGCTATTTGATGGTCCAAAAGGCATATTTAGGCAGCATAAAAGTAATCCACACTACTCCAGTTGATCAATTAATGTCTTCTGTAGCAAATCGATAGGTTGGTGTAAGAAACAAATCGATAATTAAAACTTTATTAATGTAAAAAATTTGCTTCCTGTCAGCAGTCGACACATCAGTGACGTAAGCGCAATGGCGGGTTCATGCGAGAAGTTGGAAGTGCGCCAATGTATACAACAGAGGAACGAACATCACATGAGAGTTAGTTCATTTCGAACAGAAATATAGCACTGGCAAGAAGCAGCGATTTTAAGTTAAAAACTTTTAATTATCGATTTGTTTCTTCGACCAGATTTTTGATTACATTGACATAAGTATTCAGACCCTTTGCTATGACATTTGAAATTGAGCTCAGGTGCGTCCCATTTCTCTGGATGTTTCTACACTTTGATTGGAGTCCACCTGTGGCAAATTCAATTGATTGGACATGATTTGGAAAGGCACACACCTGTCTATATAAGGTCTCACAGCTGAAAATGCATATCAGAGCAAAACCCAAGCCATGAGGTCAAAGGAACAAGACTGTGTTGAGGCACAGATCTGGGGAAGGCTACAAAAAATGTTTTGGCTGCATTGAAGGTTCCCAAGAGCACAGTGGCCTACATAATTCTTCAATGGAAGAAGTTTGGAACAACCAGGACTCTTCCTAGAGCTGGCCGTACAGCCAAACTGAGAAATTGGGGGAGAAGGGCCTTGGTAAAAGAGGTGGCCAAGAACCCGATGGTCACTCTGGTTGAGCTCCAGAGATCATGTGTGGAGATGGGAGAAACTTGCTGAAAGACAACCATCACTGCAACACTCCAACGATCTGGGCTTTATGGCAGAGTGGCCAGACAGAAGCCTCTCCTCAGTGAAAGACACATAAAAAAGCACTTAAAGGACTCTCAGACTATGAGAAAAAAGATTCTCTGGTCTGATGAAACGAAGATTGAACTGAACTGAAACGAAGATTGCCTCAATTCCAAGCGTCATGTCTGGAGGAACCCAGGCACCACCCATCACCTGCACAATACCATCCCAACGGTGAAGCATGGTGGTGGTAGCATCATACTGTATGGGTGTTTTTCAGAGGCAGACACTGGGGGACTGGTCAGGGTTGAAGGAAAGCTGAATGCAGCAAAATACAGAGATATCCTTAATGAAAACCTGGTCCAGAGTGCTCAGGACCTCAGACTGGGCTGAAGGTTCACCTTCCAACAGGACAATGACCCTAAGCACACAGCCAAGACAACGCAAGAGTGACTTAGGGACAACTCTGTGAATGTACTTGAGTGACCCAGCCAAAGCCTTCCTCCCTCGGGTACGGTCGCCCAGTCGCAGGCTGACGTGGAGCTGGCCGACATACTTGCCTGGGCAGCTGCAAGCGTCGGGTTTGAGTGGAACCCTTCACTCTCCCCTGAACCCTCGCGGCTCGACGATTGGTTCCTTGGCTCGGAGCGCCACTCACGGCCACGCCCGTCCCCGGTTCCTTTCTTCCTGGAGGTGCATGAGGAGCTGACAAGCTCGTGGAAGGCACCTTTCACGACCTGATCCCGGTCTCTCAGCTCCCCCACCCTCATTACCCTCAATGCTCCATCGCAGCCCGCCCCCATGGCCCGGCCCCTGCGTGGAGCCCACCGCAGGAAGCAGACGCCACCCGTCTCACGACTGGCCGCCAAGGACCCGAGAAAGGCTTCGAAGCACCCCTGAGATGGGTGAACCAGGGATGAGGAGACCCGCTGCTCTGGAGCTTGTGAACAGACCACTCCATCCCCTGGTGGAGGGCCAGGAGGAGAATCTTTTGTTTCGTTTTCATTTAATTTCGCCACATGTCCAAGAGGCTGCGGTACCCAAAAGTTCAACAAAAGAGCGGTTTCCTTGTTCCCTGGGTCACATATCCTGTGTGCACGGCCATCATCACAACCACCGTCCACCATTCCATTTCGGCAGGTTTGGTGCTCCAGCGGTGGCCCCCCTGCCCCTGCGCACCCAGCTGTGGCACAACCATGCCCACACCGGGACGATATACTTCCTCCCCCCTCCCCGACCGATCCTATGGTGGATATCAGGAGCCAGGTAAGTGCTTCGATGTCCCTCGACTCAGCACGGCCACGGGGCTCAAGCCCCCACAACATGGCACCTTAGGCTCTGCCCCGCCACGACCCACCCACCGGTACGTCCGACGAGATTATCCCCTTGTTCCCCCTCGCCCGGAGCTTGGACGCGTGGCTCGCGCTTTCCAACCCGTCGCGATGGATGATCCGGACCGTCCGACTCGGCTATGTGACTCAGTTCGCCAGGCATCCGCCCAGGTTCAGCACCGTCCACTGCACCTCGGTGAAGAGCGAGAACGGCACTACCTTGCCCGCGGAAATCGCTACCCTTCTACGGATGGGTGCGATAGAGCCTGTCCCACTGGCCGAAATAAAGAAGGGGTTTTACAGCCCCTACTTCATCATACCGAAGAAGGGCGGTGGGTTGCGGCCAATCTTGGACCTGCAAGTACTGAACCGGGCTTTGCACAGACTCCCGTTCAAGATGCAGATGCAAAAACGCGTTCTAGCGAGCGTCCGGCATCAAGATTGGTTCGCGACGGTAGAACTGAAGGACATGTACTTCCACATCTTGGTTTTACCTCGACACAGACCCTTCCTGCGGTTTGCTTTCGAGGGCAGGGCATACCAGTACAAGGTCCTCCCCTTCGGCCTGTCCTTGTCCCCTCGCGTCTTCACGAAGTTCACAGAGCCAGCCCTTGTCCCGCTAAGGGAAGTGGGCGTTCACATACTCCACTACCTCGATGACTGGCTGATCCTAGCTCACTCTCGATAGTTACTGTGCGCACACAGGGACCTGGTGCTCAGGCACCTCAGCCGGCTGGGGATTCGGGTCAACTGGGAAAAGAGCAAGCTCTCCCCGGTTCAGAGCATCTCTTTTCTCGGTTTGGAGTTGGACTCAGTCTCGATGATGGCGCGCCTCACGAAAGAGCACGCACAGTCGGTGCTGAATTGTCTGAAGGCATTCAGGCGGAAGACAGCGGTTCCACTGAAACAATTTCAGAGGCTCCTGGGGCATATGGCATCCTCAGCGGTGACCACACCGCTCGGGTTGATGCTTATGAGACCGCCTCAGCACTGGCTTCAGACTCGAGTCCCGAGATGGGCACGGCGCTGCGGGACACATTGTGTGGTCGTCATGCCAATCTGTCGCCGCCTCTTCAGCCCTTGGAAAGACCTAGCATTTCTACGGGCAGGGGTTCCCCTAGAGCAGGTCTCCAGGCGCGTTGTGGTTATGATGGACGGGCGCCCGTCTTGGAGGCCACTCTGGCTCCTGGACTGGCCTGCAGCTACGTTGGCACATCATCTGCCTCAAGTTGTTGTTAGTACTGCTCGCCCTGAGGAGGCTTCGGCTGTTGATCTAGGGCAAGCATGTGTTGGTTCGGACAGACAACACAGCAACGGTGGCATACATCAACCGCCAAGGTGGCTTACGCTCCCGTTGCATGTCACAACTCGCCCGCCGTCTCCTCCTCTGGAGTCAGGCCCCATCGACCAACATCAGTTCCTGACCTCACTGATAGCCTTGTGTCTGAATGAGAGAAAATCCCTGCAGCCATGTTACTACATACAGTATAGTTGAAAGCCTTCCCAAAAGAGTGGAAGCTGTTATTACAGCAAAGGGGGAAATTGATGCCTAAGGTTTTGAAATCAAATGTTCATCAAGCACATATGGTGTCCACAAACTTTTGGCCATATAGTGTATGTGCAGGAGAAAGTGGTAATCGGGATCGCTTATGACTGTGTGGAGAAGATGGTGTACTGGACAGACATCAGCACACCTGCCATTAGCAGAGCTAATCTACAGGGAGGAGAGCCCATCATTCTCATTAAATCAGGTACACAGTAAATGCTTGAGAACTGAATTTTGTTAGATAAACACCTGTCTGCACCGATGCACTGCACAGCTACTCCAGTCACTTTTTCCCCCTGTCTATCTGAAATAAAAAAATATATATTTTATCATCATGCATGTAATTTTTTAATTTTATCCGTTATGTATTTAAATAACTTCAGACCGTTGCACAGATATTTCTGGGCTCTGGCCTTTTAATTTAAATAATTGTTTCAAACAATACTTATATGCAGGTGTAGCCAAACTAAAATTATGTGTAAAATTGTTTTATAATTAGAAAATAACTCATGAATAGTCAATTTAGTTTTGAAAATGAAACTATTTTCAAATGAAATCCACTGGAATTAAAATTTTATTGTTAAAATCTCCATTTTACTGTTGCTGACGTCTAGCCTCAAGCTTGATTTGTACGTGTGAACATGTAAGGGATAATGGACAGTCTGTTACATCACCCTTAAGGGGTTTATTTTGCGACCAGCTGACTTTACAGTATCCCTCTTATTACATGGCTACCTACCAATAAATGAATGAATGACATTATACACAGCAGTAAGCTGGAACATAGCAACACTGTGCTATGCGCCAAAATAAAGTAGTTGTTTTTAAAATGATATCATTACCCATACAAAAATGTTTCACGATTTTACAGTAGTAACAGTAAATGTGATTTTGACAAATGTTATAGTTTCATATTAAACACTCTATTAGGTAGAATCTATACTATTTTTCATAAACACTATAATTTATTATTATTATCATTATTATTATTAGAAAGACTAGCTAGATTGACCTAGCCATGGTAATGAGGGGCCATCATGGTCTTATGCCTGTACTTAAATGTCATTACACTGTAAATATAAGGCCAAATATATAAAGGGCTTTACAATCTGGACCTCCAAGACTTGTGGACAAATTATGAATCAAATTTTCCTCCTTTGTAATATATGTTCTGTTAGAATTATGTTTGATATTAGGAAATAAACTGGTTAATAAATATACTGGGCTTATATAAATAAATATGCTCATCAACTTTTAAAAAGGGGGAAGAGAACTTCTTTTTGTTGTTGACATCAACAAAAAATATAATGTCACTTGATAAATGCATTTATACTTGAAAACCATGAACAAAACTATGCAAGATACATTAAATACAGGTTATGTTTTTTACTATGGTGGGTCGCCACTTCATATCCAGTGTAAAATCTGGGTCCCGAAGCAAAACCAGTTGAGAACCACTGATCTAAGGGAAAAGTGGTTCATTGTTCAGGGTTGTTTTGAGCAATTTCGTTCTTCTAGTTTAAAAAAACAAAGTTTAAGAAATTTAATTTTGTTTTTCTGACGCGGATACATATTGGCTGATTTGTTTAAGCTCCTTTATGGATTATCAACGGTTGGTTTCTAGCTTTCAAAAGCCAAAACTATCAAGGTGGAAGTTTAGGATGGGTTGTGCAAGGTTTAATGCCTTAAACCTCTGAACTCAGCAGCTCTCTGTTCTTCTGAGACCTTCTTGTGTGTCTGTTTGCTATGGACGGTCCCTTAACAGCAGCATGAGGAGTTCTGGCACTTTAACCTGAATGTGTTTGCTATGCAGAGGGGGCGGGGGCGGGGTAAGGTCAGGGGGCCTGTTTAAAGACTTGTGGCAGCTGTGTGTAATTTCACGGCCTTTTGGGCTTCTACGAGCAGCCGGTCCGATAGCCTCCCACTGCTCCTTCCGCTTGAAGGGTTAGGACAGAAAATGGGGTCATGAATGAGCTTATTTTAACAACAACATTGACATTTACCATATACTGTAGCTTTGGCTTGTAGTGAGTGATGTATCTCCATGTATAAATGGGTGAAACTCACGAAGACTGTCAAGAACATGTCTGGGTCAAAGTGCAAAGAACGAAATAAGAAATTATATTATATTTAGATTAAAAAAAAAGTTTTTTTGCATTGTGACATTTCGTGACAATTATAGCTGTGTTGTACAGTATACATCACATTAATGCTCATTCGTATATTAGTATATTGAAAGGATAAGTGAATAACAGATCTCTGCTATCTGAATGGGTCATGTCTATTTATATTGAACAGGGACTCTGTAATTGTGGTGGATTGCTATGCTGGTAAAGAGGTCGATGAGGTCCAACCCCAGAAACGAACACGTCTCTATGGGATCACCACTGCACACGCCCAGTGCCCCTCTGGTATGGGATATCCTCTCATTTCAGAGGATATTAGTTCTTATTCATGAATTTTACATAAATATAGTCATGTTGTAGTTTGTAATACTGTGTGAACTGTAAGGTAGTATGAGAGTATTTCCATTCAGATTGTTCATTTTGATTGGCATCTGTATTTCACAGGTCATGATGAGGAAAGTGACACTGGAAGACAATTTCCACATTTGACTTAAAATTGCTAACTAAAATGAAACACAATTTGAATAAATAATTGTATGTATATGTATGAAATGTGTTGTTTTTGCTGTCCAGCCAGATGATACAAACTGTAATATACCCAGTGTTTTATAAAGTACCCAATTGTCATACTTGATGTAAAAGTAAAGATATCTTTATTGGAATTGACTACATTTTCATGAGTGCATCTAGTCATTATTGATCCATACACATTGTACCTGTTAAAGGGAAAGTTCACCCAAAAATGAAAATTCACTCATTTACTCATCCCAGATGTGTATGACTTTATTCTGCAGAACACAAATTAAGATTTTTAGAAGAATATCTCAGGTCTGTAGGTCATCACAGTGCAAGTGAATGGTGACCAAAATTTTGAAGCTCCAAAAAGCACATAAAAGCAGCATATAAGTAATATATAATCTATAAGACCCCAGTGATTTAATCCATGTCTTCAGAAGCGATAGGATAGGTGTGTATGAGAAACATATAAATATTTAAGTCCTTTTTTACTATAAATTCTCCTCCCTGCCCAGTAGGTGGCGATATGCATGAATTATGCAAATCGCCAAAATCAAAAGAAGAAGAATGTGAAATTTAAAGTGAAGATTTCTTGTTAAAAAAGAAAAGAAAGACATAGATATTTATCTATTTCTCACCCACACCTATCATATCGTTTCTTAATGTGTTTTTTGGACCTTCAAAGTTCTGGTCACCATTCTCTTGCAGTGTATGGACCTACAGAGCTGAGATATTCTTCTACAAATCTTCATTTGCGTTCAGCAGAGTAAAGAAAGTCATTCTCATCTGGGATGGCATGAGGGTGAGTAAATGATGAGAGAATTTTTATTTTTGGGTGAACTACCCCTTTAAATGGTAACCATTTGTTTGGTTTTTACTTTATTTATAGAACGCGATGCTAAATGAACGATTCTCCAGGAAAAGTGGGAGACTTCAACAAATCTTATCACACAACTTTACAACGTTCATAAAGTTGAAACAAAAAATATTATATTATATTCGTAGCAAAAGACACCGATTAAAATCTGCATGCACACTTCTCTTCATGGTTGTGATTTTAATGCAGATTCGCGAATCGATTCCCGAAATGACGCTTAGACCGCTGTTTGAATCGAATCGAATCGAACCGATTTATCCGATTCAGATGAATCGATTCCAGAGCTTAGACTCAGACTTCGTACTTCATTAACGCAGCTGATGTCCTATGGTAATATTTCCCAGTCAAGTCTAAACTACTGTCTGGAGCGGGACGAGACAATTCCGACCTCCTAGAATTACTAGGGAAAAATCCCATCCAATTCCATCACGACTGTTCATCAAATGGTTCTTTTACAGCACACACTCAACTGTTGTGAAGTTGCTTCATTTATGACCACTGAAAGACACAATAAAGCCATATCTGTAAATACATCTGTGCCTTAAATAAATAGATTCATGGTGCTTTGGAGGGATGGAGGGATTATATGATTATGATATCTTTGTGAATGTAGTTTTTGGAGGAACTATACTGAAACTATTCTTTATAAGAGTTAAATGAATACATAGAATAATGATAAAATTGTGAAACACCTTGACTGAAATAAATGTTTACACACCATACAACTTTTCAATAAAATCCGATTTTATTTATATACTTATACCATGTCATAATGTATATATATGCTCAAAAGTGAGTCATAAGTGAGTCATAAATATGACTGTCAAGCTTTGGTTAGTTGATACTGGTACAATAATAATGGATCTCTCAGAGTCTTACACAGATGTAACCACCAGAGGTCAATGTCAGCCTGCAAGTCATCAGAAACTAAGAAAATCATATTTTTGTGTTATTTTTTTATGCATTCGTATTTTATTAATTGCATTTTCACTTTGCATTCTGTCTTTCTTATTTTGTTATTTTTTTCTATTTTAATCTAATGTAATATGTTCCTGCCACTTTAAATGAATCATGAAATTTCAGTATAATTGTAAAAACATTTGTATATTTTTTTGGTGAAAAAAAAAAAAAAAAAAAAGCTGAATTTAGATATTACTTTTCTGAAAGCAGAACCAAGCATTGTGTGCTTATTAAACACCGTTTGTGACAAGATCATAGAAGTAAACTAAATTCCATCAAATTAAGTGTTTATATATATAAAAGGTGTAAAAAAGTTAGGTAGCACTTTATAATAAGGTTCCATAAGTTAACATTAGTTAATGCACTGGGTATCCTGAACACACAATGAACAATATACTTATTAATACAGTATTTATTCACCTTTGTCAATGTTTAACAAAAATACAATTGTTCATGGTTAGTTCATGTTAGTTAATAGTGCATTAACTAATGTTAACAGATACAACTTTTGATTTAAAAAATATATTAGTAGTCTATATGTTGAAAGTAACATTAACCAAGATGAATAAATGCTGTAAAAGTATTGTTCATTACTAGTTCGTGTTAACAAATATTGTTAATTAATGTTAACAGATGAAACCTTATTGGAAAGTGTTACCAAAAGTTATATATTTATAATGACCCATTTTATAATTTAGTCCTGAAAATGTATTTTATAATAGCAGAAATTTAAATATGTGTGTGTATATATATATATATATATATATATATATATATATATATATATATATATATATATATATATATATATAATTTTTTTTTCAGTTTGATATCAGTAAAATGACGTGTAATGCATATAATGGAGGAAGGACACATGCACTTAAATAATGAATGAATTTGTACAATAGAACGATGACGTCATGGAACACAGTGACGACGAACCCGCTCAGTTCTGACCAGAGATCAGCGTTCAAACTTTCAAAGTCCATCTGCTGTGTGCTACAGCTGCATTCAAAACAGTCCCACAAACATCCTCCTATTCCCACGATAAAGAGGCTTGTGTGACAGACACGTGTTGTGAGTCTAACAAAATACAGCAAACGTAAAAAGAGGTTCCCTGAGACTTGCAAACATTATTGTTTACAGTGACTGGTACTCCCCGGACTGCGCAGTAGCTCCGCCCACATCACGGAACAAGCGCCGTACGCTCTTAAGCCCCGCCCATACAGGGGGACACGATTGACGTCATCCGAAAGAGCGTGCTCTGAGGCCACAGCTTTGATTGACAGGAGGTTAGAGTCGTTTCAACCAATGGTGACTTCAGATTCTGTTTTGTGGGCGTTATTTCCTGTAATGTTTTGCATGTCCATTTTTTTTTTCGTTAATTGCTTGTGTATGTGTTTGAAGCAAGTCCGGAGAGAAGGTACGTATATTGTAATTGCATTTTACACTCCTTAAATGTTGCGAGGAATTGAATAACATGGATATGATGATTAAAAATGGGTGGTTGGCATTTTTGCTGCCTCATATTGCTAGCCTGCGTTTGCGTGAAACGATCAAGTCACATGCAAACATATGAGTCCCTGTCGGCAAATATATGCCAAGAAATCTTTTCAAAAAGTTCGTTTTCATCTCTGTAGGATCTAACGGATTTAACGGACATTCGAATAGACACCTATTGAAATGATGCGACGTTCCCGCTCATCCAGTTCAAATTTGACTGTTGGATTTTAGTTTCTGTCAGCTGCTGTGGATGAACCGGTGGCGCTCAGCTGGACATGGCCAGTCCGCCCCTGGCTGATCTGTCCCAGGCCTGGGAGAAGTACATGGACTGCCGTACACAGGGAGCAGATCTACAGGTAAGGACTTACTAACTAGATAACTTGCTCCAAACCGCCATTGAAGATACAGGGAGCCCCTACCCTAACACTTTCCCAAACCTTAACCGTGAGTGGAAGTGACGCCCCCTTTGGAGTAATCACGCCCTCTTTTGGAGATCCCGTTGGAGGTCTCCTGCCTACAGATATACCAACTTGGCAAGCCCCACTAATTTTCAGACCCTGCATGTTATGTAAGGACATGCAAGGACAAGAAAATGTACGCAGTTTTAAAGGAGTTTTAGATATTTATATTGGAAAACAAGCCAAAACAAAAACAAATCAAAAACATATTTTGTTGCCATGTATAATGGGTCGAAGACTACCCTCTCTTTCATCACTATTCGACAACGAAAATGTTTGTCAACAATTTTTTATTATCGACTAATTGTTTCAGCCCTACTCGGGTGTGCATTATTTTTCAATAATTCAACGGGCCGGAGTCAATTATTCCGCTTATACCACAGTTACCACACCTTAATACATCGTTCAGGGTTTTATATCTCAAGACATTTTCTGGTTTTTGTCCCTAAAACGCTTTTATGAGTGGAACTACTTTCTTCCGCCACAGATTCAGCGTCTTACTTTGATACAGCTCAAGCCTTCGTTGCTAGTTCTAAAACGTCACTTCAGAACTAGCAACGGAGGATAGCGAGGCTTGCGCTGCTTTACTGGAGCACTTACTAATAACAAGTTAGTGCGTTTGTGCGTGTGTGTGTTTGTTTTTGAGGGAATCGAAAGAGAGAAGCTCAGAAACAGAGAGATCGCCTGTGGGATTACCTTTATTTGTTGCAGCTCTTGTCAGAAGTAACATTGCTTCAAAATCGTCAAGATGTAAGTTTAAGCACTTCTCAGCAGCCCGAGTGTCGCCATATTTCCAATGTAAACCTTAACAACTGTTTTCAACCCTTCTGAGATGCCGGTGACTGACATGACAGCTCTATTTCTCGCTTTCGAGTAAGTGTGTGCGTAATGCGTATATGTATTTGTGTCCACGTGTGTGAGAGCTTAAGAGAGGGGGAGGGGGGATCGCGAGGGTGTTTCCCACAGTTATTTCAGATTATATAGAAACTGTTGTATTGATCAAGTGTATCTAGCTTTGATACAGCTCAAGCCTTCGTTGCTAGTTCGAAAACGTCACGTTAGAACTGGCAACGGATGATGCGCTGCTTTTCGGCATTGGAGTAACAAAGTAGTGTGTGTGTGTGTGTGTGTGTGTGTGTGTGTGCATGCACGTGTATGTATGTGTATGAGCGTGTGTAAGTGCGGGGGAGACGAGGGCTCTTTTCAACCGAAATTGAAATAAATGTAGGATATTATAGACATTGTTTGACGTTCTTAACCGATTTACTTTAACCAATGTCTTTGTTTATATGGTTATTTTGCTGTGGTAGCCTGTATTGTGTGTGTGTGTGTGTGTGTGAGATGAGAACGAAAGAGAGAGAGAGGGAGCCCAAGGGCGCTTTTCAATCAAAATTTAAATAAATATAGGATATTATAGACATTGTCATTCTTCTTCGATGTACTTCACCAAATTATTTCAGTTATTTCAAAGAGCCGTACAGGCTACCACAACAAAATAACCAATTAAAACTAAAACATTGGTGAAGTGATATGGAACTGACATGCGGTGAAGACCTGGAACTACTTCGTAGTCGTGCGTTTACTTGAAAAATAATTGCACACCTTAGAACGTCCGTCAACCAATCAGAATCAAGCATTCAACAGACCCGTGGTGTATTCTGGTATATACCATGGTACTGAATGATTGTCATGGCATTTACATACTCAAAAAATATTTTAGCCTATTTCAAAGATTTATGCAACTTGAGGTGTGTTTACATGAATACCTCACCAAGACAGGCGTAATTTTGAAGTGTATTTGACCATTCAGGTGCGCATTAGCGCGAACATTTTCGGAATACGCGCATGTTCAGCACACACACATATGGCGCCTGTCAATCAGACATGGCGCAGCTGTTACTAGATCGCTTTCGAATTATTAAATTACATGCTCTGGATTACTTTCAACAGCAGAATAAGAATATAAACTTTCTAATAAGAGACACAGGCCTAGGCTATCACAAATATAGCTGGTTATTTTTTTTGTTATTGACGTTTTAATCAGTCTGCTTTTCCGGTCGGGCAAGTAAAATTCTCTTACATTTGCCCCTTCAAAAATCCACTTGTCGCAGACAAGCGTTAATGTCAAGCCCTGTGAAGGACTTATTTCAGGGACAGTAAAGGACTTCAGGACAGATTTAGAAACAACAATTAAAATATAGTTAGGACTACACAAATAATTGAATAAATAATCAATATTACAATTGCAGCCTGTTAAGCCTAAATTTACATGTGTGTTTTTTTTCCCCCAGCGGTTTTCCGTGTACACTCTTTTCAAATTTGAATAACAATTGTATTTTATACTCCTGTAAGAGTCAATGTGATGTTCACTGTCTTGATTTACTGTTTTTTTGGATGTATAGTCTACAGAAAGAATATGGCATGCCAACATGATCACACAGCAAGTCGGCATGCTGTTTCCGAAAGTACCGGTATCATAGAATCGGCGACAGTATTCCGACTCGGTGATGTGCGGCATATCCCATCAGACATTTTTGCATTGGTTACAGTGTGTTTACCTTCCCACATAGCTCAACTGGCAGCGCATTGCATTAGCAGCGTGAGACATCCAGGTTCGTATCCATGTTGAATACAGGAAGTAATCGCATTTGTTTAATCAGTGGCGAGTGTGATTTGGAGGTTGCACTTTTCCCCCTAACATTTCATTTTTTCTCCACTAATGGCTAGATTTGGGTTTGGATTGGGGGATAGTGTCCATAAAATATGCATTCCTCTTCACTATATTACATCCTGTACAGCTGAAAGGAACTCTCTTCACAACTAGCATTTAGCGACCTCTCCTGGAGCACACACGTACCTATACGCCCTACAACACTTACTGCTTTGGCCACTGGGGGCAGTGTTTTAAATTTTGGTCAGCATATACCAATTTTTGCTAAAGAAAAGTTGACCTACTCTTTCCGATTTCACTTTGAGATCAGGCTGGGCATGTATATGCCACACAAAATAGAAGTTTTTAATTTGGGATGCACCGATGTAAAAACCATCGGCATAGTGGTTATAAGCATGGCAGCGCTAATATGAAAAAACGATGGTTTATTTATAGTTAATTAGTAACAAGACTCTGTGAATTCAAATGCACAGTCCAGAAATAATAATAGCCACAATATGTAGAAGGGTTGGCACTCCTAAGAGCATATAATATTTATAATATTAAATTTTTATTCTTTTTGTCCTCACGGTAATGTTGAAAAAACACCATAAATGGACATGACAGTTGTGAAAGCAGCACTTATTTATAAGCTACATGTTGAGGGAAACGCTTTGAAACCAGCAGACTTTGACTTCTGAGACATCGGTATGATATCCATTAATGCTGCATGATTGATTGAATTAAGAAGTCAAAATATTGCTTTGCGTGATTACTAAACCATAAAAGGCTGCGTTTTAAAATATAGTCTGCATTTAATGCTTCAATCAGTGCTGTGTGAGCAAGCGGCGCCCTCTAGTGGTCTCTCTTATCCATTACATCACTATAATACAGAATTTAAAAAGGGGATTTTGTTTCTTTGGTTAAACTTTTTAATTTTTCCATGATGTGGTTGACATTTCCGTGGAATTACCAAACATATGTATAGTATGATTTTGTAATGTTCTATCACATGTAAAATGTGAGTTCTGTTTTGAACTGCAAAAGCAGAAGTGCAAAAATGTTTTAGAAATACAAAATAACCTTTTTTCAATCATCATGTTATCATTTTTGTATCTTTTTATCTTCTATTTATCTTTCATTGTGGCTCTGTTTAAAATTTTGGCCTGTCATGTGTTCAGCAGACCCAATCCATGATCAATGGAAATTATTTATTGTTAGAACAGTAAAAAAGCTTTTGTAACTCATTGTACATTTTTAAAGCATAATCCCCAAGTAAAACAGTTAATCATAATTATTTCCCCTAAAATGAAGAAGGCTTGGCGATGATGTTGCCCTAGAAAAACTGTGCCAGTCAGAGATGCATTCTGGTGTGAATGTCCTTAAAAACTGCTTTTCCACTACAAGCCCAGTTTTTCATTTAGTGCTCAGGTATTGTGAAGTCAGTGTCTATACATGAAATAGGTGGAAATCTGAAAGCTCTTTTAATCTCTCTGTTTGTCAGACTGCAGACCACTGTATCTTTTATTGTTTTAATGTGTGCGTTTGTGTCGATTCACGTGTGTTTGTGGTTGTGCTTTTGCCACGCAGCAACCAGCATTCTCACAATTTCACTTTCCTGTAATAAGGTTTCACCTTGATGACAGTTCTTTTCAACATTTCACACTACCGCACGCTTTTGCATTGCATCACTGACTGGTATTTCATTGAAAGAGACTTTCAACATGTCACTGTTGCTTTAAAAGAAATGTTTGTGTGTGACATGTTCAGATTTGACTTGATCTTGATAAGGGGAATATTATTCAGTGGCAGGATGCTGGTTGGGCTTGCCATTCTTGCTGCTTTTTATTTCTTTATTGGTAGAAATAGTTTTTGCACCAAACTCTCAGCAGAGAGAGTGCTTTATTTCACCCAAGATTTGTTCTGTGTGAAGATATTGTTTGGTCGCAGGTAAGTTAGTTGTTAAAAATGTTTGATTTTGGATTTGTAATGCTTCTAAGGTCTCATGAGAACATCCTGAAACAGGTTTTTGGTACGGAGTGCCACCTTTTATTTTCCTGGTCAATGGCTGTGCCGATTCCTCCCATATGCATGTGTGTGATTTTCCGGAGTCCACTTGTGAAAATGTTTCTAATTTGCATTTTTCTATTTTAATCGTTTATTTTTCATTACAAATGATATTATCAGCATAACAGTTTGAGTGAAAAATTTGTGCAAAACCGCATGTGAATTTTCACAGAGCATCTTGTCAAAGTGCTTTAATGGAAGAAAACCTGTAAATTATAATTTAAAAATAAATTATTATTATTATTATTGACTTTTAGAATTTTAAATACAATAGTAGTGTATTTCAATCGTGCACCTTTAAAACCCTCAGGCTTTTATTTTGACATTCTGAACTTCACAGTAGTTTAATTCACTTTAATTCGCCTCTTATTCAAATTCTGGTAAAATGCTCCTCCGGCGCCGTTCTAAATGCATATTATAAGTGAACCAAACTATTGAGCATCTACATCTGAGATGTTGTTCGTGAGTAGCGCTCAACTCTTGCGCAATGCGTGAAGTCTATAATAGCCGCGAGTGTGTGTGTAAACAGAGCAGCGCCATTCAATAACGTGCTGGCGCTGCACGTGCATATTAATATATTTACTTATTAAACACAGCCTTTTGTGATTCACAGAGCTATCGCACGTCTTCGAGTGGATTTGCATAAAATGCACGAGTCATATGAACTACTTAAATGGTGTTTTTATGGTTCTTTTATGTCATATTTGGAGCTTGACAGGAACGAACATGACTAACACACAGTATCGGATTTGGATCAGGCTTGTCGGACCAATACCCGATCTGTTTAAAAGCTTCAGTATCGGAGCCGATACCGATCCAGGACCGATGCATCCCTACTTTTGTACAAAATGAGTTAACACAGTTAATGTCACAAATTTGCTTATTTGATTACCGAACACGAAATTGTGCAGGATCTTATATATTACTTATATTATATCATACATTTTTTTAAATCACACAGAGGGGTAATCATTAGCACACAAGCAACAGTGAGAGAGAAACAGGCTGTTTTATTGATATGACGTTTTATGCACCTGACCTGCATTCCAATCGATCTCGATGTAATCCTTCCTCATGATCACGCAGCGTGTTTTCATGAGCTGAATGGGAGACTAAATGCTATTAAAGTGTGACGAGACTCGCTCTTAGCATGCAAGCCATTCGCGCATCACAAGCCGATCAACTATTTAGCCCTTTTCGATGAATCGCACCTGCAAAATCCTAAAACTTTATTTCCATGTTTAATTTATATTTTGAATAGACTTAGACTTTTATGTTTTATGTTTTCTCTTTTAATCGTTTATGCAATTTTGAGTGTGACCGTGGTTTAAGGAGGGTGTACCTGTATGCTGGGTTGGAAATCTCAAGGGTTAATAATGGTGTATTCCTTATTACATCACGTGTTGTTCTGAAAACTAAAGAAACAGATCAAACACGGAATGCAGGCTGTCATCCGTGCAGCCTGACCGAAGCAAAGCAGGAACGTTTCCTCGCGTGATTAACTGAAAGTGAAGCGCTGCCGGCTCATGATGCATGAATGACTTGCACACGCTGCACAAGTCTGTTGGGTAAACTGCAGTCTCGTCACTTTTTTACTTAAGTCTCCCATTCAGCTCATGAAATCATGAGGAAGGATTACATCAAGATGTAGATTGAAATGCAGGTTGGAATTTCATATGAATAAAATAGTCTACTCCTCTCTTGCTGTTGCTGGCATGCCAGTGATTACCTCTCCACATGCCAATGATGGCACACATGCCATAGGTTGCCGACCCCTGCTCTTGACTATATAAATCCAAAACACAGTGTTTCTTTGTTTGATTATACCAACCTTTTCAAAAGACTTTGGAAACACTTTGATAAGGTGTTGTTTCTCTTCTGTTGAAACTAATGTGACATAAATGTGAAGTAACACTTTTGATTGCGTGCGATTGTTGTAAAAACTTGTGATTTGAAGCGAGCCGCATGTCTGTGGGAAACAATGTCAGTGTACCTTGTGGAGGCCGAGAGGGGTGCAGAGGCAGTTGCTCAGTGATTGAGAACTCTTGAGTGGCTTAATCACATCTCACCTTTCAGTCCATCCATCACAAACTTTGTTAATTACTGTTCTTTGTTTTAGTTTTGGACACTTTTTCATCTCGTCTTTGTTATCGTTGACATTAATGGAAAAAAAACCCATTGTCTTTATCAGTGTGGCTTAGTATGATTGGTGAGTGAAAACTGACTGCAAACTGACTTTTACATGCCTTGTTCTACGTTTGTCGCAATTGAATATTGTGATATTTAAATTTTTTTAAATATCGTGAACATATTTCTTGCATATCGCCCAGTCCTAGGAGGGAACAAATCGAATGTATTCACACACTTTCAAACTCATTACCCTTCCGAAGCAGCTAAACTAGGTCCTGGGTTGAAAGGTAATAAAATACCACAACAACCCATAATAAGTGATGCATTTGCGCAGACAACGAAATACCCGAGTGGTGGCCCATGATGGAGAGAATGCACGGATGAATTCGGTTCATTGCCAAAGAGATGTTGCCCTTCACAACTGTTGAAAAGCCATCTTTCAAAAAGTTGAACAACACACATTTTTCAGTTTCATTTGAAATTTTAGTTAAAATAAATACAAAGTTCAAAGTTTGAAATCAAGCTGCCTTGCAGTATTGTGTAGGCTGTTGCTTAACGAAAATTACCCCATAGTACCACTTTGCATCCAGCCAGCTGTAATGTTAGTCGGTTTGAACATTAACACCACACCGGTGTGAAAATGATGATATCGTGGCAAGTCTAGTGTCATATACTGTAGGAAATGGAGCTTTCTGTTTGTTTTGATTTGTTGCAGGGTGAAAGTTAATCCTTAACATGGCTGGATTTAATGTGCAAGTGAAAATACAGTGTTTCTGTTTTTTGTTAAAAGAATAGTTCAACCAAAAATGAAAATTCTCCCATCATTTACTCACCCTCATGTCATCCCAGAACACAAACAAAGATTTTTAGAAGAATATCTCAGCTCTGTTGGTCCTCACAATGCAAGTAAATGGTTAGCAGACCTTTGTAGCTCCAAAAGTCACATAAAGGAATCATAAAAGTAATCCAGATGATTCCAGTGGTTAACTCCAGATCAACAACTTTGTCCTGAGCACTTTTGAAAAATATTTTATTAGTGGTGTTTCCTAGGACAATGCTCACTATTACTGTTTTACTATTACTTGTACAATTATTATTATTATTATTATTATTATTTTTTTTTTTTGGAGGGGCAAACAAAATAAATGTTTTTCTAAGTATGTAACTTCAGCTAAATAAGTGTTTATATATATATATATATATTACCTTTTTAAGACAATTTCCCCCAAATTTGTATCATGATTTGCAAGATAGCTTTAATTTAAAGCTTTACGCCTTATGTTACCCTAAATAAGCGCGTTACAGATATGAATTCATGAATGCATCATGTAAACCTCTCCATGACACCTGTGAACTCTGCATAATAACAGGAACATTGCTTTCAGCAGGTGATTTTAAAGTCTTATTATGAACAAAATTAAAATGTATTGTTGAGTGCAGTGAATTTGTACACAAGCAATGCTTTAAATAATGATTCAAGATGCAACTTCTCGACGTTTACACGCTGATAGTAACTACATGCAAATGCACCGCGTGCTGTCAGCACACTTAACATTACAAAAAGTTGCATCTCTCAATTCATCACTTTAAAAGCTCCACAGTTAAAAATATTAAACGTACTAGTTTGTTGTTGGACGACTATTCCTGTCCCGTTTGTAGGATGTGTACCTTTAAATGACTTGTGTCAGCATGCTTACATCTGTGGTCTTCAGATACTCTGTCATTCAAATACTTCCAAACAACCGATTTAGGTCGCTTTTTTGGTGGATATAAGTCTGGTAGATCGAATTCCTCTGTTATATTTTGGAGTTTGTGTGTAGCCCTAGTTTCACGTGAATTGAAAGTTCATGTTCATTCTGCGACACCTGGCCGTAACCATAATAACAGCTCCCACTACCCACCCAGGCACAAGAGTTTTTCACATTTAGGCTTACAAAATTTTATGAAAAACTATTTTATATTATATATTTATATTACATATATAATATTTTGCTTCATGCAAATGAAATACAAAATCACGTTTTTTAACCGTGGATTCTAATTCTTATGGTTAAATTAACCATGACATTTTTAACTGCGGTTAATAGTATAACCGTTTCATCACGGCATCCCTACTGCACATACAGGCTGTTTATTTAATTAAATTGCAGCCTTTTGCACTAATTGTCTTACATGGCCATATAGCGATAATGGTCATTAATTGAGCAGCTCTACAATCATTTTATCCCAAATTTACCAATTTCTGTGAAATTCTGCGTTTAACAGTTCGTTCCATTTTTATGACTGTATTCTGCATTCTTGCAAGACACACTTGCAATGTGTTGTTGTTCTTGCATAGTGTTTTTGTGGCCTTGTTTGTGTGTTGGTTAGTGATCTTTGAGTTTTCTTTCTCACTTTGTCTCTCTCACTTCTGCTGTTCTCCGTCTTTATTTCTGGAGAAATGTGGAACTTAAATGTCTCCTGATACTCATCATCCAACACGCCCCAAATTAGATCATTCAAAATGTTTACCAGAATAAATGCCTTCCCCCATCAGGACGAGGTCATAACAGCAGCATCGCTAACTTGAGCTGGGCAATATGGCAAAAATAAATAAATCTTGATTTTTAAAACTTATGGATGATTCACGATTCAAATTTTTAAATGATACAAATTGTACGTTCTTTATTAGAATGCAAGGCAACCTGATTAGAGAAATCAAAGTTCTTTTCGTTATAGGAAACAAAGGTGTGCAATAAAAATGCACAAAAACAGTGCACCACACAGGAAGTCGTCAACATAGTATAAATGTAAAATAAATGAAAATCTGAGAACCCCAGATGTTCAGAAATAATAGAATAAAATAAGAAAACTACAAAATACTTCTCAGCCAGTGTAGGTATTCGTTTTATCTAAACCAAGTCTATCTAGAAAGTTATCCAGAAATCAATATCTATAAATGATCAAGTTTATCTAGACAGTACTCAGTTCACACTGAGCAGCGCAGCAAAATAAAATGACTTAGAGAAGCCTTTATTTTGGTCACACATACATTTTTGCATATATACAGTGAAATATATTTGTTTTCACATATCCCAGCTAAGCTGGGGTCAGAGTGCAGGGTCAGCCATGATATGGCACCCCTGGAGCAGATAGGGTCAAGGGCCTTGCTCAAGGGGCCAACAGTGGCATCTTGGCAAAATGATCGCTTGTCAAATTTTTGCTATAGATGCAGTACACTTGAAGCAATAATTAGCGATCTATCTGAATAATCATGGTAAAAGGAGCAGCGGATGTTTGATTCTCCCATAAATAGCCTATCCATATGATTTGAAATCCCCCAAAGTTGTTGACCTGGGGGGGCTGTTTGGGTGCCTCATGCCGCCCCCCCACAAGATGCCACCCTGGGCAACTGCCCATGTCGCCCATGCCTGAATCCGCCACTGGTAAGAATAGCACAACTTCTTACTCAAACTGATCTCAAACACTTATAATCCTATTAACACACTGATAAACATGCATTATGAACTGGGGATGAGTCAAGATGGTCGACTAGTCGTCCAGCAACCGACTAGTTAGTGAGTGAGGCCTCTGGATCTTTTTCAGCTCTCCGGGATGTCAAATAAAGATAGTCCAGCTTTCATATTTATAGTCACAGATCACAGATTCTGTCGATAGAACTTAAGCTGTGTTTTTCCAGGAATATGCCTGATCTACAGTAATTCTCACCATCAGACAGTCTGTGTCAGTCTGAGTTCAGGCACTAAACACAAGAAGCAAAAAACAAGAACTGCTTTGAAATGATCTTTTGCAATAGCTGAATGAAAATGACACTTCTGCAAACACACTGTATTTTTTCTGCGACTGACTCTTAAACAATATCAGCACTGCCATGTGTGACTTCCTGTGTAGCATGCAGAATCTGAGCCATTGAAACGGGGTGAAAATGTGTTAATTAGAGACTGCACATACACACTAAAAGCATATGATCCACAGCAGGCTTTCAACTTGTAATGAACTAGTGCTAAAATGAGTCAAACCCAGATCATGAGCTAAGAAAAGTCCATTTTTAGAATATAAACATGCTTTTTGCCTGCTTGAATATCAAATACAGTATGCACAAAGATTACAGTACCAACTTACAATCATTGTTTAACATAAACTTGTGCTACCGACAACATTAGACAGGAACGATTTTATGCCTTTATCATCTTATGCTCTGAGTATTTGTTGCTGCTCATGCACTTTGGCATATTCAAATTAGAGACAGACAGCTATATCGATTTTACCAGTGAATCAGTGCTGAATGCTGATAGTTGCTTTTTGGAACTATTGGTTATCAAGCCACAACATTAAAACCACCTGTCTAATATTGTGTAGGTCCCACTCGTGCTGCCAAAACTGCGCCAGCCCTCATCTCAGAATAGCATTCTTAGTTGTTCCACACATCCCTAACACATACCTGGTGTTATTTGCCAGAACTTATTTGAAGGATTTGCTAAATATGAAGATGTAGAATTGAAATTGCATATTAAAATGACACAGGTTTTGAACCATTAGTACCTAGCATGGTGCAAATTTCCATTGGGCTCTGAGAAAAATGTGCATATCTGTACAGAGCCAATCTAATTTTCCCCCCAGAGTATCCAGTGAGACAGTGTATCAGTGTTTTTATTGAGAAGCCCAGTGCTTTAGTCAGATGAAATTTAGGAAATTGTGTTCCGTTGTGACGTCTCTGAAAAGCGTGAGAGTAGAGATACACAAGACAAGAGAAGGACAGCTCAATCTAACTCATAACAGTCCTAGTTTGTCATTTTGGGGCGTATCATTTAATGCTCCAATTTTTTAAAAGAGGAGAACTTTCCAGCCCGTAATCTGTTTGTTCAGTCAGATTTCACGAGTGAACCTTGAACTCTCAATCCATCAAACAATCCCCAGCAGAGTTATTATAGTTTTTAAAATGATAAGTTGTAGTTTTAGTTTTTATTTCAATGTTGGTTTGTTACAACATCTGCCTATCACGATTCACGACACTTCATCAGGAAATGCATAAAGTGAACTGTTGTTGGTTGGTTTATGTTTAGCGGACAGCCACTTGTCTAATTGAGTGGTTCATTATGACAGAATAAACAAAGTTTGAAGTTAAACTTGGAGATTTATTAATTCAGACCATATCATATTTAAAAATATGTAAAATGAAATCATTTTCTCATTTAATCTAATTTTCTCTGCAAACTTATTTCCGTGCGCATTTATTTCAGTTTAGTTTTTTTGCAAATTCCTGTTTTGATTTTTTAGTTAACAAATGTTTTTTCCACTGCTAGTTTTTGTCTTAGTTATTTTTGTTAAAGGGGTCATGACATACTCTTTTTTATTTATTTATTTATTTATTTATTTATTTTTTATGATTTTATTATCTTCCATGAGGTTCACTTATAATGTCAGTAAAGTTTTTTTTTTTTTTTGCACCAAAACAGTCATCATTTAATAATCTATGATCATTTTCCACCCTGTTTCTGGCCCTCAGTCTGAAACACTCAGTTTTAAGCTATCTGGCCCTTTAAGACGTCATTGGATACTTGAACTGGCTTCAACAGGCCAAAGCAGAGACGCTGGTCTTCAAAGGAATGACACCTCACGTCTGTGTTTGTTTACACACAGAACGGCATGTGTTACCCCCAGTCAGCTGAAGCAGCAGAATGAGGCGCATTTTTAAATGTTGCGCTTGTACTGCTCTTAAAAAGCGCCGCACCTCACCGGAAATGCATCAAAACAATCAAAGACGTCTATATAGTGCATGCTTACAAATAGGGCTGAAACGATCAGTCGACGTTATTGACAACAAAAATTTCCATTGTCGAATAGTTGTTTGATCTCATTTAACTTAACATGAGATCACAATAAACTTATTAATGAGGGCGTGTGAGAGCAGCACTGCAGTTTGCGCCTGACTGAGGAGAGGATCACAGTCCAAATGCACTCTAAACTTTCCAAACAGCTTCAGCTGATGTAGATCGCAAAGTATGAAGGAATTATACAAAAATACAAAATAAGTAAATACAGAAGCACTCTCGTTGTGAAATGAAGCAGAGCCGGAGCTGCCGTTCCGCTGAAGAAAAACTCACATGTCAGAGCGTCTTTAAAGGAAACACCCCGATTTGATATCTTTAATGCATCCTTTATTAAAGTTCAAATAATAAGGAAGCAGGTCATGTTAATAAGTACAAACTCCGAAACTGGCATTTCTCTGTGCGGTCAGCGCCGCTTCTATGAGTCGCGTGAAGTGACCTGATCTAAGGGAGAGAGACTGAAACTGCACCCGGCTGATGCACACTCTGGCAAGGGGACATTTGTTCCTCGCGCACTCGCTTGATGCAGCTAGATTATAACGTGATTGCTCGTGACTTATTGAATCATAATATAGAGTATGTGTCCCGGTGTGTATCTTATCGTAAATAAAATCTACAATACGTAGCTTTATTTATATGAGAGAGTTTGTTTTTTTGTGAGTTAAAGATGGATTGAAGTGAACAGAAAGGTGAGAGAGGGTAGTCTTCGCCCCATTATACTCTGTTTTGGCTTGTTTTCCAATAGTTATAGTCCTTTAAAACAATGTACATTTACCTAAGAAGCAACATATTACATAACAACATATAAGATATTTAGAAGTGAAAAAATACACTTGTATACAAAATACACTTATATTTAAGATACATTCTCTGAAAGCAATTCTTAATATCTTATGTTGTTATGTAATATGTTGCTTCTTATGGGTGCAAAAACGGTCCAGGACGCCTTCAAAACAGCAAGAAAAAGCGCAGCTGAATGAAACAGAACGGAGGTCTAATTTTTTGAGTTATAACTTGACATTGCGTCTTTTAAAAGAGGCAGGAGATGCATGATAAAAGTCTAAAAGCTGTTCATATAGTGTAGAAAAACATTTAAATCTAGAAAGGCATATGAAGGTGTCCTGTGTAAGTGCTGTCGATGAATCTCCCATGACCCACCTATCTCTCTCCTCTTCACCTGTGTGATTGACTGTGAGCACCAGTGGGCGGGGCCAAGGGTGCAATGATGAAAAATAACCGTTGATGTCTTGCTGAAGAGGCAGTCATATGCAGATGTATTTGGTCCTTGTGATGTCACAAGTTCCACAAATTCCAAACAAACTGTTTCAACAGCTTGGTTTAAATAAGTGCTCTTTTTCTATTAAGGAGTTCTGAAACTTACAGTATGTTTTTATAGTACAATGACCTCTTATATGTCAAAAGATCAAGGAAAATTTGAATCCTCATGTCATGATCACTTTAATGTTAGTAAACATTTCTGTTCATACATCCTCCCTGCCTTCCTGTTTCTCTGTCCTTCTGTTTTCCTGACCATATATCATTCTCATCTTCTGTTTGCCTCATCATTCCATCGGTCTATTCTCTTTCTCTCCTGAGTCTCGTGTTTCCAGTCCCTTGATGTGAGCCTGTTACTGCACTCCGATCTGGTTCTGATGTTTAGATATTCACACCCTGATTCTCTGGTGAGTCTCTGAGCCTGCAGGAGCTCATGACCTCTGTGACCCTAAATAACCCTGCTTTGAAACTGTTGATGCTGCCACTAACAAGGTGCATGGAGACTGGAATAAAGTCTGTATTTTATGACTATTTTATGCATTTTATCACATTTAAAAAAAACAGAGATGCAAATTTTGGTGCATAAGGGGCTATTTTGGGACATTTGAGGAGACAAAAGTCTGTGTTTCTTTTATCTGTTGTCTCATCAAAGATCGCTAATTTTCTTTGTAGATTTAGTGCTGCATATATAACTGAGGGGTGTTTCAAGGCGACTGTACCTAAAAGCTAGGAAGAGATTTGTTTGTACAGAGCTGTTGAAATAGTTCCAGTCTGTAGAAATCACCAAAGGAAGGAAGTTGAGTCATCATGGGCCATAAACTCTATACAAAGGATTTCACTGAAGCCTTGATGTATGACTGATAACCCCATCAAACCATAACCCAAATAATGCAAAAACAAAAAACACAACATTTGTCACAAGGCTGAGAAGACACTTGAATAAGTGTGTCTCAACTTTAGTTTATATTTTATGAAATATAGGATTCTCAGAAATCTTTAACGAGACACCACGTTTCTGATTTAATGTGTTATGTAATGTTGAGTCAGTTTAAAGATTGATCAAAGCATGTTAATGAGCTACTGTCCCGTTCTTTTTTAATTAAAAGTCCATTTTGTCTGTGCCAAGTGTTTTTGTTGAAAGAATACTACAGGGGTTGTACTGGTTTTGCTTCAGATTTTATGTTAGACATCAAGTGGCGACCCAACACAGCAGCAAACTTGTAACCCGTTTTTAATGCACACTGGGTAATATTTCTGTTAACCTTGCATTGTTTATGGTTTTTGAGAAGGAGGTCATGCCACACAGCCTATCATGTTGGCATCTGTTGACTAGCTTACTCATTTCCATTTCATTTAGCCGCTTAGTTTCGCAAGTCATGACGGCATCGAGAACCACCTGCTTTGCAAGTGAAGAATCCATCAGAGATGTGCGAATGACTATTCCTTTTCCTGTAACGTACCATTGTGTTAACACAATAATAGACCAGTGTGCAACAAAGTCTCATTCGAACAGTCCAGTCCCTGAGCACACACGCATGAGCTCATGCTGTAAAGAGGGGTTGTGCATTTCATTCTCCTTATCAATCCTCAACACTTGCCTGTAACTTTTAACTGTCTTGTCTAATGATAGCAATACAACTTCTATCATCTATCGTCTACAAATATGCAGACATTTAGTTTAAAGAAAATGACAAAACAAAACAAACATGCGCAAATCGAGTGATTTCTCCCTGTGAAGCGCGTATTCCTGCAGAGCACTCATATTCCATCTTGTGAAGGGTGTGTATTTTATCAGTCAGGATCAAAACTGTGTCCCTCTGGCTCACGAATGTTGCATGACGGTCAGTCCGTGACACTTAAAGAAGGCTATGGCATTGTGAAAGCAAAGTGCTGCAGGTTCACTCCTTCAAGCAGCTCCAAACATCTGTACCTCTACAATTTATTATTAAAATCTAAAAACTCCAGAAGAGGAGAAATCAAAGTAGAGGAGGCGATGACAGTGTTTCACCAGACTTATAATGAGGAAAGAAATTCACACTGCACTTTCGTTTTTCTGTCAAAATGAAAGCTCCAGGTGAATTGAAGTAAAAACAACAGAAAAATATTGAATAAAACAAATCAAATCTTCAAAATTATAATAATAATTCAGTTTTATATTATAATAATAAACTTGACTGGGTCTCACATTAATAATTTAGTATTATAACAAGAGGTTATCTGAGTTTCGTAGCTTTTCTGTCAGTTCGAACCAGTCTGGCCATTCTCTGTTGACCTCTCTCATCAAGAAGGTGTTTCCATCCACAGAACTGCCGCTCACTGGATGTTTTTTGTTTTTGGCACCATTCGGAGTAAATTCTAGAGACTGTTGTGTGTGAAAATCCCAGAAATAATCAAACCAGCCCGTCTGGCACCAACAATCATGACACGGTCAAAACCACTGAGATCACATTTTTCCCCATTCTGATGGTTGATGTGAACATTAACTGAATGCCTTGACCCGTATCTGCATGATTTATGCACTGCACTGCTGCCACATGATTGGCTGATTAGATAATCGCATGAATTAGTAGGTGTTCATATAGTGAAAAACTGTGGAAAACATGTGTAAGGGGGTTCAGTGGAAAGGAGGAGGCGAGAACCGGCTTGACAACTTAAATAATAATTTAATAAACAACTTAAACAAAAACACACAACCATAAACACACAGTACAGCTGCCTGTAATTCTCTCTCTCTCGAACTGTTGTCCCCGGCCGCCTTTATCCCTCGCGCGCCCCATCAGGCTGATTGGGGACCGGGCGTGCATCATTCCAGCCTGGCCCCGGCCTCCTCGGCTCTACAACATGTCTTCATTATTTTTTATTTTATTTAATTTTTTTTGGATTTTCTCCCCTTTTCTCTCCAATTTGGAATGCCCAATTCCCAATGCGCTCTAGGTCCTTGTGGTGGCATAGTGACTCGCCTCAATCCAGGTGGCGGGGGACAAATCTCAGTTGCCTCCGCGTCTGAGACCGTCAACCCCCGCATCTTATCACGTGGCTTGTTGAGCACGTTACCGCAGAGACATAGCGCGTGTGGAGGCTTCACGCTGTTCTCCGCAGCATCCACGCACAACGCACCACGCGCCCCATCGAGAGCGAGAACCACATTATAGAGACCACGAGGAGGTGTGACTCTACCCACCCTAGCAACCAGGCCAATTTGGTTGCTTAGGAGACCTGGCTGGAGTCACTCAGCATGCCCTGGATTCGAACTCAGGACTCCAGCGGTGGTAGTCAGCGTCTTTACTTGCTGAGCTACCCAGGACCCCTTGATTTCTTTCTTTTGATTATGTGGTGAAATGTGACCATGTCAGGTGGGGTAGAGTAGCCAAAAACTGTACTCATGTAAAAGTGCAATTACTTAAAAAAAAAAAAAAAAATTACTCAAGTAGAAGTAAAAGTGCTAACATAAATAATTACTTGAGTAAGAGTAAGAAAGTATCCAGTTAAAAGTGTACTCAAGTAGTGAGTAACTCGTTACTTTCACAAATGATATAATGAACGTTAACTCCCATATATTCCATTACATAATGCACATTTAACATGTATTACAAAATTATTATTATTATTATTATTAATGGAAATTCTGTCATCATTCACCATCATGTTGTTCCAAACCCGTATGACTTTCTTTCTTCAATGCAACACAATAAGAATATATTAGACAGAATGTTTGCCTGAGTCACTATTTACTTTCAGTGAATGTGTTTTCTTTTTTTTTTTCATTATATTTTGAAAGTGAATGGTGACCGAGACTGTCAGTCCCTAACATTCTTTTGGGTTCCACAGAATACAGAAGGTCAAATGGGTTTGGAACAAAATGAGGGTAGGGAAATGATGATGAAATATTAAATTATGGCTGCGCTACCACTTTAAAGGGGTAGTTCACCCAAACATTCTCTCATCATTTACTCACCCTCATGCCATCCCAGATGTGGATGACTTCCTTTCTTCTGCAGAACACATGATTATGATTTTTATTCATATATTTCACCTCTGTAGGTCAGTACAATGCAAGTGAATGGGTGCCAAAATTGTTATGCTCCAAAAAGCAAATGCAGGCACCATAAAAGTAATCCATACGACTCCAGTAGTTAAATCCATATCTTCAGAAGTGATATGATAGGTATGGGTGAGAAACAGATCAATATTTGTCATTTTTTTGCTAGACATTCTTCTCCCAGCCTAGCAGAGGAGAATGTGAATCACCAAAAACACAAGAAGAAGAATGTAAAAGTGATCTGTTTCTCATCCACACCTATCATATCGCTTCTGAAGATATGGATTTATTCACTTGCATTGTATGGACCAAAGGAGCTGAGAAATTCTTCTAAAAATCTTCATTTGAGTTCAGCAGATGAAAGTAAGTCATACACATCTGGCATGAGGGTGAGTGAATGATAAGAGAATTTTCATTTTTGGTTGAACTATCCCTTTAAGGGCTCTTGTCAGATCTGGATGAATTTGTCAATAAGGAGAGAGGTTTGGAAACCTTTATCGTAATTATTACAGTGAAAATGTGAACAATGTCCCACAGGGACATTATATATAATGCTGAAATATAAACCAAAGCAAGGTCATGTTTTATTAATGCCTACTTTCGCTATTTCATAGCAAGGGCATGGGTTAAATGCATAAATACTACTCATGACATGCGGGACGTGGGGCAAAGCACACTGATATATTGCTGCACTGATTTAAAAATGTACATTTAAAAACTGATGTCATAAGAGCCCAGTTACAGAATCACCCGTCACATTACACAGAAAAGCCTGCATTAGCATTAGAGCCACAACTTACATCAGCGTGCTGCCTTAAGTTAGAGCTGCAATTTTAATCTTTAAATATCTGCTTGTCTTGGTGTAAAATGGCGTTACATGACGAAACTATTCTTTTTTTTACTGTGCTGAGCGAAGAAAGTGTTTCACTTAGTTAGAAGAGCAAGATGCTGCAGCAGTGATGGACTCATCTTGAGTGACAGTCTGTGACAGCGTGCGCAGCTGTGCGAACTTCCGCTGTCGCAAAAGTCCCATTCAATAATCTCTCAATAAATGACACATTCATTAAAATTAAACCCAGAAATGTAATGACAGGAACGCAACCCATTGTAACAAAGTATAAGTAAATTTTTTTCATTACAAATTTACTTGAGTGAGAGTAAAAAGTACCCATTTTTAAACCTACTCTAAAAGTAATTTTCCTCCCAAAAGTTGCTCAAGTAAATGTAACAGAGTAAATGTAGCGCGTTACTACCAACCTTTGATAGTATGAGAATCGTGATACAGCCACAGTCATAAAGATGTGCTATAACCAGCAGCTATAGTTTATTTTCTGGCTGTTGCTCGCTCGCTCACTTGAGGGGAAGTTGTTGTGTGTAATGTGATTATTCTGCATCTGTTCCACTATATGGAGGCCTGGCAGGACAAACAGAGAAGCCTTTGGAGGTTTTTACTGCTCACAGCTCAACTTAATGGAGGGAAAGACTGAACTATTTATTGATCACAACTGGCGAAAAAAAGGACAATGTGCCTATTAGCTCGCACTCGAAATTTAATGCAATTGAATGTGACATATTTAAAACATTTTCCTTGCTCTTTTTGAAATAAGAGTTTGTTGATTATGGAAACAGTCAATCAATCCTAGATGCTGTAGATAAAAAATTATGGAAGAATTGTCAGGCCAGGTGCAACATTGTGGCGGCAAGTTTTGCGCTGACAAGCACCACTCACATTTTCTTTAGATAATTAAAACATTTTGATCATCAGTGTAATCTGTCTTTGCTGCATCATATTGTCTTCCTCTGATTTCAGGTCAGTCTGCAGTGCCTGGAGAGTTTTCTGTGTCTGTTTTACTGTGTGCGACACCTCAGTGACCCGAGAGTGAAGGATCCGCTCAAGTTCTGGTAAAGCCTTTTCTTTTTCATGCAGATACACACGGCTGTATAAATACGAGTGTCTTAAGAGGAAGTTTCATTTGACAGTGTTTGTGTTTAAGAGCTGCCCTGAAAATTCCTCGGTCTGGACACTTCTCTCTTTGTAGGACTTAAAACAAATACACTTCCCCTATAACTGACTCCATCCTTCAAACTCACTGTCAACAAACCCTTCACAGTGACCACTACCGCTTCTGTCCACCACCAGTTTACACTTTTGTTATGACTTTCTCTGCCTCTGAAACAACTTTTTCAAGAGCAAAATTCTCAGTTGTCGATGCCATTGTAGAAATGCGCTAATCAATTAATATGATACATTTATTCTGTGAGTAAAGGCATCCAATTACAGGGGATTATCGAGAGAAAGCGAGTAATATTGGGTGATCTGATCGGTTGTCAACATGACAGAAATTATTTTTATTTCTGACAGGGAAAATAAAGTGGCTGGAGTAACTGTGTAGCGCATCAAAAATAGAAAATTAGTGAACAATGAATCACACTACACCAAATATAAACATTTACTCTCTGCATCTATTTCAGATATTTCAAGTACAGGGATACAGTTCTTAATTACATGTTTTTTTAATGTATCTGAATCTTCAATTCTTCATTTAATTGAACATGTTTCTAGATGAACACAGAGTCATAGCAACCAGCAACAAGAGTTCACATTAATTATTATTGTCATGTGAACGTGATAGTTTGCGCCGAGCGATAACAGGGTTTTCCCTGGGTCAGAAATGGTCTTTGGTGGTGGCTGACCACCGTACAGGGTCACCTACACGTGCGAAGTTGGTTTATTACATAATTGCAAATAATTTATATTTAACGTGCATATGGAATTGCATATTATGTGTATATTGAATATGCAAGTTATTTTTGATCATCTAAGAATTTTGAATGAGCTTCAATGTGCTATGGAAATCAAATTAGACTAACCTAATTAAATCCCTTATTTCTATAGGGTTAGTTATAATATTCTGACAGTACATGAGTATAACACCTTTATGAGGTGAGGCTGTGCTATAGTGAAATTGTTTGCTCCTACTCCTTAACAGATATTCATTCTTTATATCGCCATCTTAATGATTTAAGTCGTCTTTATTAGAGGTAGACCGATATATCGGTTTTACCGATTAATCAGTCCCGATAGTTGCTTTTTTTAACTATCGTTATCTGCAAAAATATATGGCAATAGTTGCCAATAGTTCAAAATAAGAGTCCCAGGTGTGTTTCAGGCTTGTTTATTCTTAAAAGTCCCATGTTATACACCAAATCGTCATTTTTTCTGGTTATTATTGGGATTTTGGTTGAACCATAAACTGCGTCTAAGATTTTATTCATTTAGGACTCTTTGTCTGTGCCCGTCATAGTAAAGAAAGAATAATATTTTTTTTGACATTGTATAAATCAGTTTTAAAAACTATCGGCCGATTAATCGGTTATCAGCCTTTCTCACCACCTTAGTTATCGGTATCGGCAAAATCCACTATCGGTCGACCTTCTAGTCTCTATGAATATCAGAAGGCAGACATGATCAGTTTGTTTCCTAATATCAAAACTCATTACATATATTACATAGATCAGAACATATAATTCTTAGAGGTCCAGACTTTAAAGCCCTTTATTCCACATTTACTTGCCTTATTTACCATAGTTCTTATGACATTTCAAATGTCATAACCACAAGTAAGACCATGGATGCCTCCTCATTACCGTGGTAATGAGTAAAACAATATAATATACACAATAAATTTAGAATTAAGTCTTATAAATCCTCTCTGAGAGATCATTTAATATGACATTTAGGTTACAATTTTAAACACTTTATTTTGGCGCATGGAAGAGTGTTGTTGCTCTTTTCCTCGTCAGTGGTGTTTATAGTGTCTATAGAGTTGTCTAGCCATTTGAGATGTTTAACTTCCTCCATAGCGCTTTAAAGTAAAACAAAAAAACATAGAAATAATTAGAATTGGAACGTTTGGGTCATGAATGTCTTGGGGTCTGTGATATGGAGTGAAGCCCTATTTGCTGGTAATCCACTCTGCGCTGCTCTGTCTCTGGAGCACAAATGTCGGAGAAGCCTGGTAGACTCGCATGAGTACTCCAGAGTGTGCAGACAGAACAAATCATTGGCATGATTCTGCGATGACACGCTTGACACTCACAGGAAGGCTTGAATAGTGCTGTGCAGAAGTGCACTTCAGATAAGAAGCGCCAGTACTGAGTAGGGCTGCAACAAACAATTATTTTGATAATCGACTAATCTAACAATCATTCGACTATTCGGACGATTATTGCAACGATTAATCATTAACTCTTAATTGACTATTCAGCTTGTGCCTTGACTTAAAAGTTTGTATTAAACGTGCTTAATAACTAGGGATGAGCATGAGTACTCGGGTACTCGGACATGGCAGCAATGATAGTGATCACGCATGATGTGACTTTTCACTTAATTCGAAATCCATTGAATTACTTGACAACTAAACACACAAACAAAGAGGGAGCTTATTTTTAATTTTGAGATTGATTACGTTGTGGTTTTGAGGGCTACACTGATTGTCAGAAATGTCTCCATAGCAACCAAACTGATACAACACTGCAATGCTATCCTTACCGTGTTTTGAACACCTGTCTCTGCAAAACGTTTGCTAAAGACGTTTTATTATCGTTTCATGTAAGAATTTTGACTCGTTAATGGATATTATTTAATAAAAGTAAATGTTTGTCACTGACTGTAAACCTCCCTGCCCTGCGTAAAGTAACATGCACCTGCATCTTGACGAAATGGGAGTTGAAGATTTCTGCACGAGTTTCCAAGTTAGATGTCCAATATAAAGTGTCATTCCGTTGCACTTTCCCCAGTTGAAAGGTGGAAATTCAGACACTCCGAGTTGAATGGAACGCTTCATGAATCACAGCAACAACAATACAGTGCATTGCGGCTTTCCTCACAAGAGCGAACATTTAGGGACACACATACACACACACCAGGCGCGTGTGGCAGTGGACTCAACGCGCTGAAGCAGCGCATATACAGCAGGCGAGTGTTTCAGACAGTTAGACAGAGCGCAGCTAAATGGAACACAATGCAGCGTCTTCAAACTGAACTTCAATTTAACACGCATATTAAAACGCAATGGTTATGGCATCTCCTGTTCTTTGAAAATAGACGGTTCAGACAGTCACTTAAAAAACTGGTGCGTGCTTACTAAGATTACTACGGTAACCTGAAGGAAGAACAGACAGACGTGCATTGGGCACATTCAGAGTTGGACAGCGAATCTTCACATAATGATAAAATATGATGCATTGTATTTTAAATCTTTTTGTACATTTTGTAACATATTATTTTATAACAGCCTATAATAATGAATAGACGATACACTGGAACAACAAGACACAATGCAGCAGCCATAGACGTTTGTCAGACATGTTATTATATATACAGTTATGAACATGTAATCGCCCCTCGAGTACTCGACAAGTACTCGAGTAATTAGTCCGAGTACTCGAGTAGACAAAATGACCAAAATGCCTATTCTTATTACTAACAATAAAAACGATCAAAACATATTTTAAAAATATTCAGTCTCTCTCCCTTAGATCGGGTCACTTCATGTGACTCATAGAAGCGGCACTGACCGCACAGAGAAATGCCAGTTTTGGAGTTTTTACTTATTAATACGACCTGCTTCCTTATTATTTGAACTTTAATAAAGGATGCATTTAACATATAAAATCGGGGTGTTTCCTTTAAAGACGCTCTGACATGCAAGATTTTCTTCAGCAGAACGGCAGCTCTGGCTCTGCTTCATCTCACAACGAGAGTGCTTCTGTATTTACTTATTATGTATTTTTGTATAATTCCTTCATACTTTGCGATCTACATCGCCTGAAGCTGTTTGGAAAGTTTAGACTGTGAGCTGTGTTTTCTTCCTCTCCTCAATCAAGCACAAGCTGCGGTTGGTGCTCCTCTCGCACGTCATCATTAGAGTTTAATGACTATTCGGCAATGAAAATTTTTGTAGACAATTTTTTATTGTTGACGTTGTCGATAACGTCAACTAATCGTTTCAGCCCTAGTACCGAGTAGTGGCACTGAGTTATATTAGACCTCCTGCATGAGAGTAATTTTCACTTTTACTCTTGCTGTGTATGATGTTCTCGTTCTCACACTTCTGTGAGTACAGCTTGCCTTCAACTACGCTTGTGTATCAGCTCATTTTGCTTCTGCTTGCGTGGTTGCAGCGCTTATCAAGCACAGAAAGCAAGATGAATATCATTGAAATTTAGCTTGGGCGGCTGCTGAAAAATGTTCAATGCAGGAAAAACCCTGGATATAAAGACTTTGTTAGTGTTGCCAGTGGCTCAATGTCATGCACTCAATTAAGTGTGTTTTCTCAGCTCCTAATCTTTATCTTATGATCGTGAGCAGTTCTTGGAGCTTTACACTAATCTTGCTGAGCGACAGGAACTGAATGAAGCCGTCTCATGGGAATGCATTAGTCCTCTGCCATAACACAGGATTATTCCATACGACACCTTTTGAACTTTTCCAAAAAATTTAGAAAAGAAAGTAATACTTTGTAAGAACAGGGCACAGTTTCAGATACATGCAGATACACTGCCAGACACATTTTTGATAAAACTGTTTTTTATGCCTGACTTGATGTTTGTGGATATGTAAAACTTTCAGATGAGTTTTGTTTGTGGTCACTATTAGGGCTGTGTAGAAGTATCATTTTTCTGATAAATTGCGATTTTCATTTGGACAATCCCAATATTGATTTAACTCTACAATGCGAGTTAATCACTCGCATATGCAACTAAATGTCACACTATATAGCTGAAAATGTCTGTGAATAACCACAGGCTGGTAAATGCTCAGATTTCACTCCAGTGATTGAGTAGCATAGTGGCGAAGCAGTTATCAGCACCAGGATCTTTTCACTGCATGTTTAGAGCAAAAGTTTGGTTTGACTCGTTATGTAATGTGTGTCCATAGACAAGATCTATGCAACCCATTTGTAATTGGAAAATGTCTGTTTTAAAACCCTTTCTGTTATTTACAGTCAGTTGTTGATCAAAAGCATCAAAAATAGCACGGATGCTGTAAAGAAGCCACCCAATTGTGGTCAACCAAAACACTTCTGTGAGACATTTGCTGAACTGCCACTGTTCTTAAAGAGACAGTGGTGTTTTAGCATTTGTTCTACATGCCAATGTAAATACTTGTAAATAGTACAAGTAATGCATGTTAACAATAAATAAGTTACAATATACTGTATATACTGTATATTTATATATATATATATAATATACAGTTTGAAGACATCATATTTATTGATGGAATACATGGGATTTGTACATTTTTTAAAAGCTAAAATGTGACCAAATGATAAAAAAAACCTTCTACTTTGTGAGTAAATCACTCGCATATGCAACCAAATTTTGCGCTCTGCAACTAAAAATGTCTGTTATTAGCCACTGGCTTGTAAATATTCAGATTTAACTGACCAGTGATTAAGTTGTGTAGTGGCGAAGAAGAACTTTACCACAGAGATCCATTCACTGCATGTTTTGTCTCATTAGTGTGCACTTCTTAAGAAAATGCACCTTGTTTGGCTGCTGTGGGTCCTAGAGTGTCATGGATCGTGGCGTCACCATCGCCTTAGTTGAACTGTGATATGCCATTGTCACTTAACTCTGATTTTGCTTTTCCATGGACTGTTTTTACAACATTTTCCGTTTTACAGCATAGCTGCATACCAGTCTAACTTGCCTGTTGGAAGGTAAAAGTGTTGCAAAACTCATTGTCTAAAGGCTTGACATCATTTTCTGGAATTTTCCAAGCTGCATAAAGACACAGTTAACTTAGTGTATGTAAACTTCTGACACACTGGAATTGTGATATCGTCAATTAAAAGTGAAACAATTGTTGGAAAAATTACTCGTGTCTTGCACAAAGTAGATGTCCTAAACAACTTGCCAAAACTATAGTTTGCTAATATTAAATCTGTGGAGTGGTTAAAAACTTCTGACTGTAGGTAAAAACAACCGTGCAACTTGTCTCTTGTTAATGTGCACTGTGCTCATTCAACCATAAACATTTGCTCGCGGAGCTGCTGGTTCTCTTAAAGAAACAGTACCATTTAAGTGCTTGTTGTACATATCAGCATCCTCAATGTCAATACTTGTAAATCATATACAAATTATGTATATAAACAAATATGAAACAAAACTCAGTAATGCAGTAAGTGCAATAAATGGGTAAATACTGTATATAAACATTTCAGTGGGCAATCATACATTGCAAAATATTTTCACTTAAACACAAAAACTGTAAATATTAAAGATTTTAACAAACAGGCTCTTGCCACATTTATGCAGGGGTTTGGGAAAAACCTGTGCAAAGCCCTGCCCCATAAACGTAATGTTTTATTTTATTTTTA
Source organism: Myxocyprinus asiaticus (assembly GCF_019703515.2). NCBI lineage: Eukaryota > Metazoa > Chordata > Actinopteri > Cypriniformes > Catostomidae > Myxocyprinus > Myxocyprinus asiaticus. The sequence continues at coordinate 45,103,459 of NC_059366.1, read as the reverse complement.
TACATAGTACTTTTGATATACTAGCACCTAGATGTTATATGTGGATGTTTTATTATTAGGTTCCAACCTTGTGAATATTTTGTTAAAATGTGTATGAAATTTAAAGCAGTGACAATAGCTTGTATCATAATTATGAATGCAATTTTATGACATCATATAAATTGATATAATGTGAAATTTGTACATTTTTTAAATGCTTAAATGTAATTAAATGATAAAAAGTTAAATATGAAAAAAAATATGCACTCTCAAAAATATACAGTATATGTGAAGATGCCCTCTTCCAGATTTACTAAATATCTTTTTTAATTGTCTAATTGTCACGAAAATAAAGGCACAATGCAAAGACATCAAAATATAATTTGTTTGTTTCTTTTGATTTTTGGGGTGAAGTATGTCCCAGATATCATCTTGACTGGTTTCATGAGATTCACCCGTTTAATCACTGATGACCTTTGACCTAATGAGTTGTTCTCTTAAGCCGCAAAGAGAATTATTGTGTTCTGCACAGCTGATTATTGCTTTAGTCAGCTGCAATTTAGTGTGAAAATATTGATGTGAAATTAAAGCCCTCAGTTTGAGGGTCATATTCACCAACTTTCTGCATATTACTCTTTTGAATATCAAATAAACCTAATCTTATGAACAACATGAGATGGGCATTATTAAAAACTGAATTTATTCCTACAAAGGTCTGAATAGTTTCAACATTGGGGAAAATGGTAATCGGATAAAGAAATGAGTTTTGTAAAGTTATAATGAGGCTGTTATCATGTACATAGTTTGGAGAGGGGAAAGAGTTTTTTAATCAATTGGGTTGTTTCGGTACCAAGCGGATAGCACGTTCACATTTTAAGCTTTACTACAAAGTCTACTACTCCAAATCACCCGAGGCTTGACCAGAGGTTTTCTTCCCAGCCTACCCTCTGTGGCCATGTGACATCACATGCTTTCATGTGATGCACTGATCAACTCAAAATCTGGAAAGCTTCCATTTGAAATTGGAAATTCCGATGGAATTTACGGCGCAGGACAGAAAATTCAGTCATTAGTGAAGTGTGGAGGCATGCAGACGCAGGCTTAAATCTTGAGGCTTAGAGGAGACAGTGTACTAGAACCATGAGTGGAATACAGAGCTAAAACTCTTAGTAGTGGATGATGGTGGTGATTTTGAGTTCCTCTGCTGGCTGGTTATAGGAGGTAGGTCAGTCAGAATAATGTGAGTGCCTGTATGTTTGTGGATAATATAGATGATGAAGAGGCGTGTCTTTAACACGGGGTTGAGGTGTTTACGGTAAATGTAGTGGAAGTGTTGTGATGTGTGTTTTTGTTTCTCAGTTACGGCGGTTGTTTGAAAATGTGTGCTAAATATTGTGTGGACTATATAAAACTGAACATGTATGTTATATAACAGGTAACCTGTTTTGGTTCTGCTTTGCATTTGTCAGTACGGTTAGTACAGTGGTGTTTATTGCACAATAGAAAGTGCTATCTATGACAGATATTTTAGAGTGAATTTCACTCCTGATTTCACCCCAAAATCACAAGAAAAAAGCAACAACTCATTCCTGGACATTTTTCTGTTAAGTTCTTATTAGTTCTTTTTGTGTCTGTTATAAGTTCTTAAGTCTTGTTATTCTCCATGAACATTTTCTTACAATTGTCAACACTGTAATAAAAATAAATTACTATAATATAATTTTTTAAATGTAAATCTGTATAACTTGAAGACAGTACAACTAATACTAACATGGAGTATAAATACAATTGGTAAACATTGGTACAGAAAAGTTGCATATGTTAAAATTTGCAAATGCAGAAAATGAACAATATTACATTACAGCATATCTTAATCTTGGTTCATGTACATTTTTAAGAATATAATTATTCAGTGTTAATTAATGTTAGTTCTTATTACACTGGGCTCTGGAATACACGATTCTGATCGGTCAATGGCGCCATCTAGTGGGTTGATATTTCTGAGTAACAACCGCACATCTGGGGATTAAGACATATCAGACCGGTCATATGGGTTTTGCGAGTCATCTTTCCCACTTCTGTGATCACTGTAAGATATCTACAAGTAAGCTAATAAAATCATTTCAACTCAAATCAATGTTTCATGTCCATTTATTTATTTATTTGTCAAGTAGTCTTGTAATAAGCTGGATAATGAGGAGTCAAACAGTCATTTTCACAAAATAAGTACCAACAGAACTCTGACGCAAACCAGAGGTGGAATTGAGCTATTCTGTGGTTTCTTTCTTCTCGTATAATTACATAATTAAAAAATACAGTTATGCATTCTTGTCATACAATTATGACAGTCCTGATTAGTGGTCGATCTATATACCGCAGAGGCCGATAAATCGGCTGATATTCTGACTTTTTTCATTATCGGCATCGGCTGATAAACTTTCCCGTTTGGCCGATTTGTTTCTTCGGGGTGCCAAAAATCGCCTGCTTGCATATGAAGCGTCTGAGACGTAAACGACCAGTCAGGGTTTGTTCTGTTACATGCCATCATGTTACTACAATAATAGACCGGTGTGCAACACAGTCTCATTTAAGCGGTCTGCATATCATATCAGACGCGTTTGAGCTCATAATGTTAAAGTGCTCATCTGTTTCATTCTCCCTCTCTCTCCTCAACAGTTCCCTGTAACTTTTAACTGTCTTGTCTAATGATAAAAAGGCAAATATCAATAAAACTAATATCATATACCATCTGCAAATATGTGCATATCTTGTTTAAACAGATATAATAAACCAACCTCACACAACTTGAGCAGATCCTGCGTCCTGTGGAGCGCTCATTTATTTACCTCTAAAGCACTTATTCTAACAATCTCTTCTCAGCAGTTCCATGTAAATTTTAACTTTCTTTTCTAATGATAAAAGGCAAATATCAATAAAACTTTTATTATATACTGTCTGCAAATATGCAGATATCTCATTTAAACAGATGTAATTCACGAACCTCACGAAAATCCAGCATTTTCTTCCCGTCGAGCGCTCATCTAATATCTTCCTCTGAAGCGTGTATTCCATCAGCCAGAATCAAAACTTCAGGATCAAAAGTTCCTCTGATTCACAAATCATGACGTGACAATCCAAGCAGGCGATCCAGGTTTAAACTGTCAGGAGATTGCTGCTCGCGCTTGATCCGCACGAGCGCATGAGTGCAACTTCAAAGTAAAAGCGCTTCACATGTGCTATAAGTAAATGTATTATTAAATATGAACTGTATGTACAATTGGTTTTATTCTGTATTTTTTGAGAAAATATGATTGCTAATGTGGACATGCCATCCATGGTTGCTGGACTACTGTGTGTACTGTTATTTCCTCTTCCTAATATATTAATATATTATTTCTTCATGTGCAAATAAATTACTAAAATTTGATGATTAAACAGAAATCAGAAAAAACAAAGTTAAAGTGTTGCATGAAATTGAGTAAATATAGTGCTAAATAAGAGTTTATTATTTTATTTTAGCAATTTTATGTGTATGTTATTTACTATATTACATTGTATCGGCCTATCGTCCACCCTGCTCTCTGGATATTGGCATCGGCCATTAAAAAACCCATTTCGGTCGACTACTAGTCCTGATCAACCTGTCAGGGTTTATTTTGTGATAACAACCTACTGACTATATATTATCCTTTACTTATCATATACTAATACTCTTTAAATGTGAAAAGTTGCATATGTTGAAATTAACTTTCACCAAGATTAATAAGTGCTGTAAAAGTACTGTTCATTGTTAGTTCCTGTAAGCTGGTATAGTTAACTAATATTAATGAATACAACCCCTTTTGTAAAGTGTTACTATTCAATTTAAATTTGACATGAAATCAAAATTGACCATATGTACTATCTTAATGCATTATCCTTGTCTTATTGTGAACAATTCATAGGTGCACGTTATTCCAAATAAAACAAATATTTATCTTCGTAATCTTTAATCAAAATGTTGTAACTTGCTCTGCTTCTGAAATGTCCTTTTCGGATAATCACGAGGGTCATGAGTCCCTCTTTTTCAACTGTTTCTATCCAACCACATGGCTCCTTTCTGGTATGTAACACCCACTTTTCACAATACAATCAATTCCTGGTGGTAATTATTAAATATAAAAGTTAAATATTCTATTCACAATTCAATTATTATAATTATTTTTTATAATTGTTTATACATTTTTGTGAAATACCCACATACTGTATGTTCTGGACCAGTTTCAAGTATTTGCCCTTCGAGCCTTGGTATTGTGGTTGTTACGTCCCCTAGGGGTAGGACACAACAAGGTAATAAAACAACTCCCGCACACTCGTCAAACCAAACACGACAGAACGATAAACTTCAACAGTTATTTTATTGTTGTAAATAAGTATCATTAACATCAGCAGGATTAAGGACTTCATGGTGACCCCCGGCCCAAAATAATAAACAAAAGCTATCTAAAAAGGCGAAGACATAACCTAAATGTATAGAAAATAAAAATACAATGAGGCTTATCTAACTATTCTTTTTTTTTTTTTTTCTCCCCTTTTCTTCCCGATTTGGAATGCCCAATTCCCAATGCGCTCTAAGTCCTCGTGGTGGCGTAGTGACTCGCCTCAATCCGGGTGGCGGAGGACGAATCTCAGTTGTCTCCGCGTCTGAGATCGTCAATCCGCGCATCTTATCACGTGTCTTGTTGAGCGCGTTACCGTGGAGACCTAGCGAGTGTGGAGGCTTCACGCTATTCTCCGCGGCATCCACGCACAACTCACCACGCGCCCCACCGAGAGCGAGAACCACATTATAATGACCACGAGGAGGTTACCCCATGTGACTCTACCCTCCCTAGCAACTGGGCCAATTGGTTGCATAGGAAGCCTGACAGGAGTCACAGCTTACTTAACTATTCTAACAAAAACAGAAACAAACCATATTCAAACCAAAAAGGGCAGGCTACCCCTACACCTGTTTGCTTTAAAAACAAATATCTACTCGAAGCTTCAAATGTTAAGTCACACACTACATATTAAGTATTGCGTCTAAACAACACATGAGCAAAGTTTGATTTGGCGGATGGCGAGGAGTCGGGAACAGCACAACCATCCCGGAGTCGTGACAGCTCATCTCTGAAGCATTGCAGCAGGATCTTATTAAGCACACCATCAAAGACAGTCAATCACCTTCGCACAGGTGATGCAGTTTGCCGATCAGCAACACCTAGAAATGAGCACACAGCAAAAACTAACCACATCCACACACAGACAGAAAGTGAGAGTGAGAGGGCAAAAATAGCAGCAGACTGTTAAAGCTAGTACGGGACGTAACATGGACTAAGACATTTTTTGGAGGTCATACACTTGCTGCGATCATTCATTCTACCTAAATGTCGATTGCTAAAGTGAGACGGGTGAAATCCTGTCCAGCAGTTGATGTGTAGGATGGAATAACTGCTTGATGAGATACTGTACACTTGAGTCAGTGTCCGATGACAGAATCTACTGTTCTGTGTCCAGTCTAATCCTGTTGCATAACATCACTGTAGTTCAGTTCACATTAGGCCTCACACAGTCTATAGTCCGTGTCCATACCATGAATCCAATTTCACTGAGTTTTTAGTGGTCAGCTGCATTATCGACCTTATTGAGCCTGCAGGGTCAAATAAAGTGTGCTCACTAAATTGACCAGTCTTTTGTGAGATATTGATAATCAAGTGTGTGCGTGTGTGTGTGTGTCAAAGTGTTTGTGCCAAAACATAGAGAGGTGCCTACATAGGCAGCATTTTAAGGCATCATAGGAAGGCTGTCCCAAAATGTAGGTATCATATTATAAACTCCAATGAAATCAATTCGAGAATCGAGTGTATTGTGCACTTAAAGCACAATTTGTGCGATATACAGGAGTTGCTGCCTATGTAGAATTTTCCAAACCTGTCATTTAAAAAATGAAAAATTCTAATGTTTGTTAAATTTAAGATAAAAATGCACATTCAACTCGAGTGTGCCAAGCACTGACCATCATACTTACATTCTTGGGCTAAAAAAGTGTATTTTTCATGTCTTCATGCTGTGGTTTTTAGCTCGGACATGAGTGGGGCCAGTAACACACTGGCACGGGAGTTCCTGACAGATGTGCACCAGCTGTGTAGTGCTGTGGCCCAGCAGGCGGGGGACGAGGAGGAGTCGCACATGGTGGCGTTGGGAGAGTACCTGGTGCGTGGACGCGGCTTCCTGCTCCTCAGCACCCTGGACTCTGTCATTGACCAGGTCAGTCTGAGAAGCTTCACGAGATGTTCTACAAAAATATATATGTTTCTAACACACTTCAACACTGGGAGGAAACCTTTTACAGGGCCAGCACAAATTCATGCACTTATAATACCAATCAAAAGTTTAGACAGCACTATTTTCCACTTTTTGGAATAGTAGTTAAGACATCACTATGATGAAATAACAATTGGAAGTATTGGAATTATTTAGTGACCAGAAAAATGTCAAATAAATCGAAATTTTTTTTATATTTGAGCTTCTTGAAAGTCGCCGCTGTCTAGATTCTAGCTCTGCACTCTCAAAAATGAGTCATTCTCTTAATCAATTATACATCTGGGGGGCCTGGGTAGCTCAGCATGTAAAGACGCTGATTACCACACCTGGAGACGCAAGTTCGAATCCAGGGCATGCTGAGTGACTCTAGTCAGGCTTCCTAAGCAACCAATTGGCCCGGTTGCTAGGGTGGGTAGAGTCACGTTGGGGTAACCTCCTCGTGGTCGCTATAATGTGGTTCTCACTCTCTGTGGGGTGCGTGGTGAGTTCTGCGTGGATGCCACGGAGAATAGCGTGAAGCCTCCACACGCACTATATCTTCGCGGTAACACGCTCAACAAGCCACGTGATAAGATGCACAGATTGACTGTCTCAGACACGGAGGCAACTGAGATTCATCCACCGCCACCCGGATTGAGGTGAGTCACTATGCTACCATGAGGGAATTGGACATGCCAAATTGGGGAGAAAAGGGGAGAAAAAAAAAAACGCTATAGTTTAAATCATTAACTGATTAGACAGCAAGGCAGCTGTTCATGTTTTCGAATGCAGCCACAGTTTGTGTAAAACAGCCTAACAAAAGTGTATCTCCGATCCTAGTGTCCTCCGTCGGAGTTGTTGATTTTCCCTGTGTTCCAGGTGTTGTTGTTGCTATTGAATCATGTGTGCAATCAACATCAGAAGAAAAATGGTTGACACTAGATGACGTCATGCGAATGGAAGAGGGAAAAATCTCATTTGATGTGCCATTCATCTTTAAGTGGTCATGACATTCTCTTTTTTTTTTTTTTTTTTTAATCTTCCCTGAGGTCCACTTATAATGTCATTAAAGTTTGTTTTTTTTGCACCAAAACAGTCATAATTTAATAATATATGATCATTTTCCACCTTGTCTCCGGCCCTCTGTCTGAAACGCTCGGTTTTAAGCTATCTGGCCCTTTAAGACGTCAGTGTTAACACCCACTGTTCTGATTGGCTAACTTCATGCAATCCCTCAAATACAGTCATATTTGAAACTCAGTCGGAAGAAAATGACCAAGCTTCACATTATAATTTATAAAACTACATTTCATGGTTAACACATAACGTAAACCCAACACATTTCATCTGAATGAATAAAAATGTTCCCTCAAGCACAGCAACTATAAACAGTCATGACATTTGAGACATTTGTGAATGAAACTGTTTACTCACGGGTCTGGTAGTGTTTAACTGCCCCATCCTTCAATAACAGTTCCTTTGCAAAGCTTGAATCATATTGTGATGGTTCACAAGCAGTCCACACCGATATGAGCCCAAAAACACAGACAATCCACACTGAAATGTTCTGAATACGCAAATATAATGCAGTTCATGGTGACCTGGGGTGCTTCAACAGACCAAAGCAGAGATGCTGGTCTTCACATCTCACACTTCCATGTTTGTTTACACAGTCAATGGCAGCAGCAGAATGAGACGCGTTTTTAATAGTTGTGCTTGTACCGCTCTTAAAACGTGGCGCATGTTGCCGGAAACGCATCAAAAAGATCAAAGACATCCATCGAGTGCATGTCTACAAAAGACTAACAATTAAATATAGCACAGATGAGTGCAAAAACGGTCCAGGATGCTTTCAAATCAGCAAGAAACAGCGCAGCTGAATTAAACACAATGGAGGTCTCCTTTTTAGAGGTCTATCTTGACATTGCATCTTTTAAAAGTGCCGCAAGATGCACGATAATGGTCAAAGCCGTTCATCTAGTGCAGGTTTATGTAGAAAAACATTTAAATCCAGATTGGCACATGAAGGTGTCCTGTGTAGGTCCTTCACCTGTGTGATTGACTGTGAGCACCAGTGGGCGGGGCCAATGTTGCAATGACGAAAAATAGCCATTGATATCTTGCTGAAGAGGCAGTCATATGCAGATGTATTTGGTCCTTGTGATGTCACAAGTTCCACAAATTCCAAACAAACTGTTTCAACAGCTTGGTTTAAATAAGTGCTCTTGTTCTATTAAGGAGTTCTGAAACTTACAGTATGTTTTTATAGTACAATGACCTCTTATATGTCAAAAGATCAAGGAAAATTTGATTCATCATGTCATGATCACTTTTAGAGTTCTCATCTAAAAATTTGCTATAGTAAAAGTCCCTGGACTGTGTGTGGGAAAGCAGCTTAAGACAGGTCTGTAACAGCTTCAGGTTGAGTAAATTATGTTTTTGGCTGAACTATTAAGGAAATCGCAAGTGGTTTATTTGATGAAATGTTTTTGTTTATACCCCACACCACTTTGCCGCCTCTCTTTCATTCTCTCTCTTTTGCTCACTGTGAAGTGTGAGTTCAAATGAATCCGATCTGGAGTGGCTCTTACGAGACACAGGCCTTTCTTCTAAACTCTGCTCTCATTAACTATCTCTCAAAATGATATCACCCACCTGTGTGTTTGCATAGTGGTGGGTCAAGATGGTTCCCCCTAACAACTTTACTAATTACCTTATGAGTATGCTGCCAGATGCTTGTTTACCTTGGGTGTTGTGGCGCTGCAGCAGGCATTCCCTGTATTTGCTTTTAATTCACACCTGTTGGAGTGCTTTCTCTCCTCCTTGTGAAAAATGCTCTACTGCTCAGGGTGGAGCCAATATTTAGAGGAGTGCGGTCGTACCTCATGTCCAATAAAAATCTTTGGATGTACTACAGTTAATGCTGTCAGTAATTGTCCGTTTACTGCTTGCACATCTTTTAACTGTGAAGCAGTAGTGATACAAGTCTTAAAAGTAATCTGCTTCTGGGTGGTCATCAACACCAGGAGACTATTGTTGATTGGATTTGCAGGGGCAGAGTGACAAATTCCGTTTAAATCCAGACTTAACCTCTTGATCCCACATTTTCTTCAGGAGTTGACGTGTCGGGAAGAGCTGCTTACACTCTTGTTGTCTTTGCTACCTCTTGTCTGGAAGATTCCTGTTCAGGAGGAGAAAGCCCCAGGTGAGAGTCAGTCTAAACTTTGCTTATCTACAAAGCTGACTATACTTGTTCCCATATATAAGGCCCTATGAAATCTGTTTTTATTTGATCAATTCTGGGGGGGGTTTTCCTCCCAAATTCCTTGTTTTACATATTAGTTTTACTGAATTCCATGTTTTAAAATTGTATTCAATTTTATCATCAAAAGGGTGTCTAATCAAATAAATTTATGAAACTTTAATCAAATGAAAATAGAACAATTAATTTTAAACCTAATATTGCATTCTTTTTATCAAATGAACTGCTGCACATCAGACTATCACTGTATAAATGAAAACAGTGACTAAAACTGATATTCAGAACAACACGCATTGTGAGATTGCCTAAACATTATACAGTATAATTATTATTGATATATTATTATAAGTAGAAGTAGTTGTTGTAGTAGCAGTAGTACATAGAATATTACAATATACTATATAGTAATATGTTTCAATCATAATTTCCTTAATTTCACTTGTCCATTTAAATCAAGCTTCTATTTTTGTGGAAAACTGAGTGAAGATCTTTCAGTTTCTGTGTATTTGACAGTAGACTCTCACCTTCGTAGTAGGTAGAGTAGTTTGCTGTATGGCCTAGTGCAATTATTAAACAGCAAAAGGCTGCAATTTAATTAAATAAGTATAAAGTCTGCATGTACCACAATTTGAATTAGATAAATTGTGCATTCAAACATTTATTTTTATCCCAAATATGTCAAATTCTGGGACATTCCAATAATTATTATTTTTGTCTTTTGTGAATTCCATTTTTAAGACTGGATTCCACGATTCCGTCTGCGCTTTCCGCATTGTGGTAATCATAGGTCCATTTACATAAAATGAAGGAGAATTCACTTATCTTGAGTATGCATTTAGACTACAAGAATACTGTAACCCACCTTGAACCTAGTATTAAATACAAATTTAAATATATTAAATGGCACTCTGGCATTGTATTCAGTTAGAAAGATGATATACTTCAAGATAATGTTTTAAAGCATCTGATGGGAGTAATGTTGCAAGGTCTCCATGAATTGTTAAGTAGCTAACTGCACAGCAAGTGAAACCATGAGATGGCTTGAATTATAAAACAGTACTGCTGATAACCAGGGTAAAAGGACTGTTCATTGACCCTAAGGTATTTTGTACAGGCATGCTAATCTTTTCTAGCAGCTGCCTTCCACATTGTTGGGTTATTAGTTCTCATAACTGCATGTTCCCCCATGACTTGAAACCAGATTAAACCAGGTTGTTGATGATATTTAAGACGAGCATAAACAACTTTGACTTCATCATTTCCCACTCTTACTTTGATCTTGTTAGATTTCATCTTGCCTTCACTGCTGGAAGTGTTTCTTTGCCAAGAGGGAAGGACCATCCCTCAAAAGGCGGGGCAAGATAGATATGATGTGCAGAACTGTGGGAAGCGTTTATCTGGCTCCTGGAATTCACGGCGTTCGCACAGGACAGCTGAGCTATACTCTGTAAGGGATGCATGCAAATCTCAGCTTTCCACATCAGATTCCGAAGCCAGCTCGGATGATAAAGTCACAAACACTGGAAGCAAACATCGCAGATTCCACAGTTCAACCATTCGTGTTAGTTGCCAGCTTCACCAGTCCAACATTCCATCGCAATCACCATCACAACTTCCCACTCTCAGCACCATGAGCACCTTTGAGCGATCCCAACCTCACATGAGGCTGTTTGGATCACAAACCCTGGATGCTAACATGCTAACGGACCCCACCGCTCTCTCCATCTTCAATCGCATGGAGAACTCGCCTTTTGACCTTTGCCATGTTTTGCTCTCCCTTCTTGAAAAGGTCTGCAAGTTTGACATGACCATCAATCACAACCCAGGCTTGGCAGTCAGTGTTGTTCCCACGCTCACAGAGATACTAACAGAGTTTGGTGACTGCTGTGGACCTGGTGGAAGAGGTGGAGGAGGGGTCGATGAGCTGGCTGGAGGCTGGACTGAGGAACCAATTGCACTTGTTCAAAGAATACTTTTACGCACCATCCTGCACTTGATGTTTGTAGACGTGGGTCAAAACAAGACACTGCCTGATAATCTGCATCGAAGCCTGACTGACCTCCTAAAAGCCACCTTAAAAATTCGTGCCTGTTTAGAAAGACAAGCTGACCCTTTTGCTCCGAGGCCGAAGAAGACTCTTCAGGAGATACAAGAGGACTTTTCCTTCTCAAGGTACCGTCACCGGGCCTTTCTACTTCCAGAACTCCTTGAGAGTGTCTTGCAGCTTCTACTGGGTTGCTTGCAGGCTTCTGCTCCCAACCCTTTCTTTTTCAGTCAGTCTCTTGAATTAATTCATGAATTTGTGCAACACCATGGCCTGGAGCTCTTTGAGGCAACAGCTCTGCACCTGGAGGCATTAGCAGAAGATTCAGAAATTGGCAATGAGGCGTCAGAGCATCTTCGTTGTCTGATAGCAGGTGTACTTAAGATTATCAGTGCTGTCAAAAGAGCCAAGTCAGATCAGCTACACCAGTCTGTTTGTGCACGTCGTCAACACTGTCGCTGTGAATACTCCTACTTTTTGCACCATCATCGTGACCTGTCTGGACTGCCGGTGTCTGCTTTCAAGCAAGCAGCCCGTCGAAACCCCTTTGAGGAGTCTGAGGGTCATGACGGAGATGTGCGGTACCCTGAACGATGTTGCTGCCTTGCGGCTTGTGCCCACCAATCTTTGCGTCTCCTCCAACGCCTATCACCCTCAGGTCCTGCGATCCTCCAGGTGCTGGCAGGAGTGCAAGCCGTTGGTATCTGTTGCTGCATGGACCCAAGATCTGTAATAGGGCCTATGCTTCATGTACTTCAAGTGCCAGGCCTGCGGAGCTACCAGTCACATGTGTTGAGTGTCCTTAGTAGACTTGTCCTTGAACAGCTTGGAGGTGGTCAACCCTCGGAAAAGGCCAAACTTGTCTCCTGCAACATCTGCACTTTGGATAACAGCCAGTTTCCTGGCCTTGAAGAGACTTTGCAGAGCTATAGACCTGGAAAAGGATCAAACCTATCCACATCCCCAGGTCCCACTTACCGTTCCCAAGGTATCCTGCCCAGTGGAGGAGCTGAAGACATATTATGGAAGTGGGATGCTTTAGATGCCTACCAGGAGCTAGTGTTTGGGGACGACTGGCATTTGAGTCAACAGATTGCCAGTCATATATGCCAGCTCACTTTACGGGGCAATGCAGTAGTGCAGTGGCAATTCTACACTCATATTTTTAACCCTGTGCTTCAGCGGGGTGTGGAACTAACCCATCATGCCCAGCAGCTCAATGTGTCTACTACATGTAGCCAGGTCTGCAGCTACCATACCCAATGCCTACCTGTTGAGGTGCTGCTGGTTTATCTTCAAACTCTGCCTGCTCTGCTTAAGTCAAGGTATGACTATATTTCTTCTCTTCCCTTGGAACTTATCAATGTCTGCAGTATTTGTTTATTCAGTGTTATTTAATTTCCATCAGACCTTTTTCATTCCCTTTTTTTTTTTTACCACTTTCTTGTCATTAGGACCTCCTAAAATCTGTGTTTTTGTTTGTTTCTTATAAATGTCCCAGACATCTCAAGTTCTCATTCAGAATGTAGCTTTACATGGTCATTTTCATGCATAGATATTAACAATTAAATTGAAATCAGAGTGTTTTAATGAGCATGGCTAGCCTGTCTCCAAACCAAGCAACTTCAGTACATGTGGGTATCTTTTTGAGCAAGTCTATCTATCAAGTCTAGCGCTTCATTTTATACCCCTGATATATACCAAACTAGCTTATTGGCCATTGTATGAAGTCTACTATCAGAAAGAGTGGGTCTGAATCTGAGTTATTCTAGCTGTTTTGAAAAATCTGAGCTGAATCCATTACTTCAGATTGCTTCTCTTGTGTTCTCAGCCGGGTTATACATGACCTGTTTCTGAGTTGTAACGGACTGAACCAGGTCACTGAATTGATCTACCTGGACTGCACTCGTCCGTGGGCACTGAAAGTGTTTGAGACCCTAATCTTAAGTGCGTGGCACCATCATGCCGAATCTGCAACACAGGAGCTAGAAAGAGCCGAAGCTCAGAAGCGGGAAGCTGTGCTTGGACTCGTAGATGAACTAGGTTCACGTGGGGCGAGTGACGGCCCACAGAGCCTCTCTAAGTTTTACGAAGGCCTGAAAGAGGCATGCCCTCAACAAAAGAGCAAAAGTGGAACGAGTACATTTCCTGGAATTGGACGTAACAGAGGTGAGGCACATTTGAACACGATCAACCTTTTCCTTTGTGTTGCTTTCCTGTGTGTGAGCAAGGAGGCAGACTCTGACCGAGACTCTGCGAATGAATCGGAAGACACCTCAGGCTATGACAGTACAGCTAGTGAACCATTGGGTGGTCGTCTGCCATATATCTCACCAGACAGTGTGGCTCTGCCTTCCAAAGAACAGGTGAGGAGGGCTGCCGATGTGTGGTCAGTATGCCGTTGGGTGTACATGGCCAGTCCAATGTTCCAGAGGCAGTTCTTCAGGCTGGGAGGCCTGGATGTGTGTTCACGGCTGATGACCATGGTTATCCAAAAACTTACCTCAAAAAACAAAGACAGTAAAGTCAAGAAAAAGAGGGAGAGTAAGAGCAAAACCAGTCCATCTCATGCAGACTCTCCCACCCAAGCTCTAACAGTGCAGGTTGACATTGCAGGAACAGCAGCAGGTACAGAGGGGACCCAACAGCATGAACTAAGGGAGTCACTCAGTCCCGTTCAGGTGGAGAGCAAGAGTAGTGACCCAACACAGAGGCTGGAAGAGGAGTGGTCTGTCCATAGTATCCGACTTCTGGAGGCGCTTCTGGCCATCTGCCTCCACAGTGCAAATTCAGCCCTGCAGAGACTGGAACCAGACCTTTCCTTTCAGGTACAATGTTTACAAACACACACACACTAGCTCTGTACCAAAACCTACTGAGCTGCCTTCTAAGGGTGTGTTCACACAGGATGCGTTTATGCTTGCATCTTGGCTGTTGAAATTTTTTTCTACGTAAACAAGCACTAGATAGATCTCTTTGACAGTTGTAACTCATCTTGCTCTTTTTAGCATCTCATGCCTTAAACATTGAATCATTTTTTAAGATGCTGCATCAAGTTAGAATAGCTAACACGCCCTTAGAAGCCGTGAATGTCCCCTTAGGCAGCACCCTAACTGCCATAGAACCTCACAAGTGACCAAGTTCACACTTGGCAGGTTTGGTTCGATTAAAACGAACTCTGTTGCGATTGTTCTGTTAGTGCGGTTCATTTGAACAAGTGTGAACGCTGTCACCTGAACCTTGGTGCGCACCAAACAAGCGGACTGAGACCGCCTGAGGCGTTGGAACTGCCATCAGCCGTCCTTGCAGCATATCTTCGTTTGTGTGTGCAACGGAGGAATTCCTGGCACTGTTTTGACTCCTTTACACATTTTATTAGCTCTTCGTTTGTTCTCAGCTGGTAAAAATACCACCATATATACATATATAAATATAACAAGCGCATTTCGCCCAGCAGCCAGCATTGTTTTGGATGATTGCACGTTCCGTCAAACAAATATACGTCATAAAAGCTGTCCAATCAGGTTGTGACTTTTTCCTGATGCCTTTGGTTTTGTATTGTAAGGTTCAGTGTTAAAAATGCCAGTGTGAACGCTAAGCGAACCAGGACTAAATGTATCATTTTCTTTTTTGGTCTGGACCAAGAGGACCAAGAGAACCGAACTACAAGTGTGAACACACCCTAATATGAAACACTATATATAGGCAAGTCCGCATGCCACACAATTAGCGCTACTCGTATGAAACATAGAAGTCTCTAACCACGATTGTTTCCAACATAGTTTGATGTTAGCATATTGCTAAGCTAATGACATGCTCTAATCATAAGCATACAAAATATGCAGAAGTATTTTAGAAGGTTGCATAATGTTGCTCCCTACTTTTTGGAGCAGTCTTTGCTTTGAGACCTCACCTACAATGCTGTCTAGGTAGTCAGCTCACTAGGTTTTGGAACAGGACTGATATTTAAAAGCGAGTGCCTATACCGCAACACATTCTCGCCGGATGTTATTTTTTATAGCTCCGGTCAGTTGAAGAGACCCTATGTGAGGTGCATGATCAGTTGTCATGCTCTGGAGTTGTGAATTCCGAACTGGCAGTTCCTCTGTTTGATTCCTTGTTGCGTGTGGCACTGGCTGAGATGTTTTGCAGTCCAGATGTTGTTGAGGAGAAACCTGAAAAGGTAAGTTGGTGGCTTGTTCAATAACTCTCTTGTATGCCAGTTGAAACTGTGGTGTAGTGGATTGTGACACAGGTTCGAGTCTCCATCTCCACCCCATAAAAAAATAAATACATAAATTCTTACATAAAATGTATCCATTTGGTGATCTAGTGCATTTTCATCTGCTTAATAGGGATTTTAATGCCATTTAACTTTGAGGTTTTTTCATTCATCCTATGGCTATTTTTCTGGTTTCTGCATTTTTGTGTTTTTAACTTTCAGCTCACTAAAATAATTGTTTGCTTTCATATTTTTTGCAATGTGAATGTTAATTATTTAGACAAGAGCTCAATTTCTACAAGGTAAGAGTCTGCTGTCTGGCTTTACTTTTTAATTGATTTTCTCTCATTTATATCACCATTTGACATGTTTTTGGTTACCTTTGATATTTGAGGCTGCACTACAGAGAAAAAGGATGCACTGAAATTTAGAAGCTGTTATTTGTTTTGAGAGTGATTTTGGCCATTTCTTGTTAAATTGACACGTTCCTTATAGATAATATTACATTATACATTCTATTATAATAAACATTTATTTTATGAATTTATTTATTCTATAATTATGTAATGTTCTCTCTCTGTCCAGAAAAAGTCTCAGGTTAGTAGTGAGGTTGCATCTCCAGCAGGTGATCTCTCTGAGGAGGTTGATAAAGCTCAGGTGAGTGGCGTCCAAGCTTTGGGAGAAGAGGAAGGATGTGACGCAGACAGCGAAAGTAACTCTGAAGACTCCGCCTGCCAGGAGGAAGGTAATACCATTCCCTACATACTTGTTGCATGCAGTATGGTTATAAAGAATTAATGTTTTTATACTGTTCACTTTAGTGATATGGTGTCAAAATTGTGGAGAAAATTCTATCAAAGTATGGTTGGAAATTGAGAGTGTTTCTGGATGTTTATATGACAGTGTGTAGTCAAAGATACACATTCAGAGCAGAGTAATAAATAGGATTTTTAATGTTATAATATGTATAAATAAAATGGTAGATATATAATGTAGTTAGGGTCAATTATTTGTTGCTTCCTTACCAAATAATGAAATCAAACTGAATCAAAACCAGAATTGTTAAATGATTTCCATCCTTAGATTTAATATTTTATTCCAAATATTTTCATATCATTGAGATTTGCCTTTTTCTTGAGCTTTGCCTTTTCCTACTTAGTAGATCCTCGTGGTGGTGCGGTTACTCACCTCAATCCAGGTGGCAGAGGACAAGTCTCAGTTGCCTCCACTTCTGAGACCGTCAATCCGTGCATCTTATCATGTGACTCGTTGTGCATGACACCGCTGAGACTCACAGCATTTGGAGGCTCATGCTATTCTCCGCGATCCATGCACAACTTACCACACGCCCCATTGAGAGCGAGAACCACTAATCGCGACCACGAGGAGTTTACCCCATGTGACTCTACCCTCCCTAGCAACCGGGCCAATTTGGTTGCTTAGGAGACCTGGCTGGAGTCACTCAGCACATTCGAACTCACGACTCCAGCATTGGTAGTCAGCGTCAATACTTGCTGAGCTACCCAGGCCCGAAGAATTTGACTTTTTTAATTGAAAACCAACACATTATGACAGCCAACAGCTCACTACTTCTCTACAATTTTCACTCAAATGCACCGTAGCTGGAATGCATAAAAGAGGTAGTAAAAGATGGGTTTGAATGTATGTATAGCCACAAATATAATACATGTTTGTAGTTAGAAAAACTTTATTAGGCTCTTGGGACTCATTACGGTTATAATTATAGCAGTGTAGTTCTACAAATTTGTTTCAATTTCGACAGTTAAAATATTAGATTAATTTTCAGATTTCCATTGTGTGTTTTTGCAGCGGTTGAATTGTTGAATAACATTGTAACTCGGGTTAGTGTACAGTTTATTCAGAATTTTATAAAAGTTTTATGTGGCCAGAGTGAAGTTTGCTGTTTAGGCAACTAGTTTTAATTTACTGGTAAAACTACAATATAAAAGCTATAAAATAATCCAGAAACAGTTCTCTTAATTTGGATGTGTAGACTATATTATAATATCAATGGAAAAATCAACAATGAATCATAGAGCCCTAATTAACACATGTAATCAAGCCCACAGACATTGCATTCAAGAATAAAAATTCGGAGCGCAACAGAATTAAACTACTTTTAATTTCACTCTGTATCTTTAAAACACATCACTCCTGGCCCGATATGCAAGCAAACAATATATTGACTTCTACAGCCACTTTTTGTTCAGAGTTGTGCTTTATTCGCCTGCAACAATAATGTTATGTTTTTAATTATATTCATTTAGGGTGTTTTCTCAGCAAATATTCTTATATGTGACTATTTGCTATTAATTCTACAAATAAATCTGTGGATGATGTAATTCATTTGGTTAAATTACAGCAATATAGTTACAGTTTTTAAACGAATGACAGCATCTATCTATCTGTCTGTCTACCTATCTCTCTCTCTCTCTCTATCTGGTTTATATTGGAAAGTAAATGTGCATGAATGTTTGTGGCCTGAGAGGACTACATCTTTCTCTCTGTGTGTGTGTGTGTGTGAGGCAGAAGTTCATTAATAAAAAGCAGGCAGAGGTTGCATAGGAGCTGCAGGGTAGTTCACCGTTAAATCATGCGGGGGACTACGGTGCGTGGCACTGCCATCAGCTTAATTTATTTTTACTGGGCTCGAGCTCTGAGAGCGCTGTGAGCTGCGACTGCTACAAACCACACTTGCTCTCAATTCCTTCCCTTGTTTGTACCCTTGCAGCACCAGTGCAGTTAATTATTTTACTGTTTTTCATAGTGAATGTTCTGTTTTTGGTTCCAGCTACAGGGATAAAGATGGAGGCTGTAGACCCGCTGGGGGAATGTGCTCTGGGAATGACAGGTGTGCCTCAGGGCTCCAGCCGCGGCCAGCTGCTTTTCCCAGAGATCTGTTTGATGGAGCTGCAGCTGTTGGCCAGCGGATCTCCAGACCTGGAAGTCCTGGAACATGTGTTACAGAGCCTGTCAGGAGCCATGAAAGGCCACCACAGCAATGCAACACTGCTCTACCAGCAGGTCAGACTCTTATCTCAGGACAAGCTGCTTCATTTATGCATGTGATATTGATGCTCAAGAGTGACATATCTTATTACAGACCTTCAGCTTTTTTCCAAGTACTTTAGATCGCTAGATAGATTTTTTTTTGTGAAGTAACCAGTTGAAAGATTATACTTAAAACCATAGACATGTGAACCTACGTAACAGGAACGAGATGGCCTGTTCCAAACCCTTTGGTAATAGGAGATTTAAACTACTGGGTTTTGAAGCTTCACAAATACTGTAGGTTTGATCAGCAGTTCTTATGGTCCATTAAATTTGCTGTTGTTGGAATCTTTAAAGGTTTTATGAAGAAATATGATCCGTCATGCTCTTTTTGTCTTGACAGGGTGGTGTGAAAGCCATTCTCACTGGATTTCTGAACATTCTTACCCAGTCAGATGCCTCATATAAAGGTGCATCTTCTCTCAAAGTTTTACTTCGCTTCACTTTAGTATGTTGGTAAATTTCAAGAAAATTTGTCCAGGTCAATTTTAAAATCAAAAGGAAAAATAAGTTATATTTTGTGTTTAGAAAATGAAGCTTATTTTTCGGACCATTAAGATTTAAAGAACATTATTTTCATGATGATTAAGTACATTTTAACCCACGGTTCTCTTTACAGTAATTTATTTTTTATTTTTTTATTCCCATTATTCTTAATGGTGATTTTTATTAGATTCTCATTACTCTAATCAATTTAAAAATACTCTAAAACAATTTTTTCATTGCAAAAAATCTTAATGGTTCTAAACATATGCTTCATTTTCTTTAAAGAAAAATATAATGTCTTATTTCTTTCTTTTGTTTTTAGGGTGAAATATGACCATGACATGTTATTAATGATTTTAGTGAGATTCGCCTTTGTGAATATTTCATGCATATTTTTGGTATTTTGTGTTTGTCAGTCCCTCCAGGAATCTTGCGATCGCAAAAATGTATGCAAATTCACCCAGTCTCAGCATTATTTGTGGTATCTTGCAGTTTCGTATAATTTCCAAAATTTTTCTGGATAAACTTTGAATCTGAGGTAATCCGTTCACTTTTTTCCATATTGAAAATAAGTGCTCAAAAAGCTTGAAGCCTACTCACCTTTCAGCTGAAGTTACCTTTCCTGAAGCTTATTTGCCCAAATTTGTTTGGTAAAATGTTCTATATTTTCCTTATTTAAATCACTTGAAAGGATTATTTTAAGCTTAAAAAAAGCTTTTTTTTTAAAAAATTAAAAAAAAACTTTAAAGGAGTAAAATATAAAAGTGACATCAAGCGTTTAAAATGAGTACTGCTTTTCAAATTCAAAATATTGGAGAGAGGTGTCTCCCCCGCCCCCTCTTCCCCAGACTCGAAGCTCACACGGGTTGCCAGGTTGAGGACACGCAACAGGAACGAGCAAACTGACAATGGCAAGCCTTAATGGCGCGAATACACCGGGCGCTTCCGTGGCGCGTTCCGGCTCTGACGCGGCCGCCGGAGCTGATCGCGGCCACTCTAGTCAATGCTTGTGATTGCACCAGACGGGCCACGGTGTGTTTCAGAAGTGTCCTAGAAGCAGCTCTCCACTGTGCTTCGCTAAAGGACGCCGCGTCCAAACCGCACAGTTCAAATACAAAATTAAAGTCAGAACATTTGGTCAATTTCAAAATAAAACACCCTGTGCAGACTCCCGATCGTATTCATAACAAAAATAAACACAATTAAACCGGACAAAAAAATAACCATTTAGCCAACTTACCCATGGTAGAACCCCAAAAATCAAGGAAAAAATACAAAATCAAAAGGAAGTCAACATCGGACATGCAAAGTAGTTTATTGTTGTTTATTGTCACAGTGCTCCGCTTCTGAAATGCTCCCGGTGGGGTGTGACGCTGCGTGGAGTATGGAACAAAACCTCGTCGGAGCCGGAATGCGCCGCAGAAGTGTCCGGTGTAATCGCGGCATTACGCTGTAAGCTGATCAGCTAATGTATACCTTTGCATTGTTTTTATTGTTTGCAAATTATAAACCAGCTCATGTGGATTTTTTATAACTCTGTCAATGTTAGCTAGATGTATTGCTGGCTTCCATGGCTGCAGCGCACTGTGTTTGCCCGCTAACTTGTTTCAAATCTGGCAACCCTGGGTGTCGAAATACTATTGGGAAATGGGCAGTGGGCGGGATCACACAGGCCAAAACACAAACAGAAATTCCATCCCAGAATGGAGATTTCAAAGTAGAATATACTGGCTGTAGCATTGTTTTCGGAGAAGCCTATATTTCAACTTAGCATGTTTCCTAAATCTCTGATAACTTATGATAATTTTATGCTTTAGTACAGTAAATATATTACATATTGCACCCTTAAATGCAACAAACAAATCAACAGAAAATATCTTTTTCACCTCTCATGGGTTTGCATCCCTGCAGCTGCACAACCGCTATAGTATCATTTCCATGTTACGACCCTGTCAAGGGTGAGGCCGCAACATAAAACTGGAAAAGTAACATTTACACAAAGTAAGTGTCTATTTACAATTTTATTTACAAACACCACAGTGGAAGCAACAACTTCAGGGGTAAGCATAAGCCAAAACAACAAACCAAAGCCCCACTAACTCCTGACAAACAACTGAATAAACTAACAAAGAATGGAGAAATAAAATACAGTAAACACCCTTACTCCCTGACTAACACTAAACGAGAAAAAAAATATCTACAAAAGAAAATGGCACCACCCCTTACAGTTCCCACAGGTGAATTAGCTATTTACAATATTTACACAAATATGTACAAAAATAAATAAGGTTGATCAACTATCAACACAAACAACGTTATTTTTAACAGTCACAACAACAGGCAAGCGATCAAGCAAACAACAGCACACTACAACAAACACTCTTAGCTCAACAGGGTTTAACGACAGCAATGGAAACTACAGGAAATCCTGAGTTCAACAGAGCTCCCCCTGTAGGTGTGGTGGTCTCTTTTATACTCCTGTCTCTTGGGCCACACCAATCACAGGTGGAGATCAATCCTGGCTGGTCCAATCCTGTGAAAGGTGGAGACAGGTGAAAGAGAGAGAGAGAGAACACAGGGAGAGATATAAAACAACAAAAGGACAACACAGCAACATGTATATACAATAATACATCACTGGATGAAACACACAGTAACAGAGTACGCATCTTCTCTTTGTCTCCTCCTCTGTGTCACTGCGTGTCATTAACCCTGCTTGTGTGAACCCACAACAACCAAGAACATTTGTCATTACACAAATGTTAAAGTGAAACCGGAAGGTTTTGTGTTCACTGTTGAAAGCCTTATTTAAACTTTTAAACAGTGTGCATACATCAAAGCTAGCGTTTAATTATCACACGCTCTTCAGGAACTGCTGTAAATGGTCTGAGGTGCGGGTTTGTGACCCCCTCGGCCATTTGGAGCGTTTACATAATGCACTGTTGCACAGGAAAATGAGACTCAGTATTCATGAAACGTGTTCACGATTGACGTTTCTATATTCACTTAAAAATCCCTCATTTGGATAGTCGCAATCCCTCGCAATGTGATTAGAAATTCAAGTGCTCAATAATCAGTTTTCTGAGATAATCGCTATTAGAACAAATGATCGTGATCAAGATTTTAGTTTGGATTATTATTATAGGTCTACTATTTTAACCTTAACAAAGGTTACTTGCATTTACTGAGGCAGAATATGTTAATATAAAAATAAATAAGTGTATTTTTGTTTATTTTAATTTTTGTGTGTATTTTAGGGATGTAAGGGTTTCATTATAAACCTCGGTTTTAAAATGGACAGTTGTCATACCATTTACACAGCATCATATAAACTTGGTGAGATAAAATAAATCTTTAAATTGCAGCTTCCTCATGTTACATTAGACTGTCACTCAATTTTAAAGGTGACATGCAGGTGTTGCGAGCACATCATACAGACATGTCCGAGCCTGAACCTTTATTTCCGCCGACAAATCGGTTAGTCCGCTGTCTGGGATTGCTTTGGTATGTTAAAGACCTATGAGGCACCATCAATGTTGATGGTCAGGGCTGTAGCTAGAGGGGTGAAAGGTGGTAACGATTTTAGGGGCCCAAAGGTCCAGGGGGCCCCATAACAAATTCTAAACTGTATTTTGTAATAGGAAAGGGGCTCAGAGCAACGTACTGTCAGGGGGCCCAGATTATCTTGCTACGGCCCTGTTGATGGTTACCCAGTCTGTAAAGTTTGTCCCAAAAAATGATCGGCTCAAGCGGGAAACTTGCACCACCGCCGTGAGCACCATCCCAAGGAATTTGCGGAGATGAATGTAAGTGGAAATACAGTATACATGATAATAAACCATAGCCCCTGTTTCATAAAAACACCAGATTCAATGTAGTTTTACGTGATTTGTAATGACTAGGTAGGCTAAAGTTATGTTTATGTTTTATGTCACATTCACAAATGCAGCAAATGGATTTAAGACCTCGTTCAACATTACCAAGTGCCAACTGTTTGTTCATTTGCCAAAGTGCAGCACAACAGTAGGCCAACAATGTGTTTGATACTACTAATAATATTTTTTATTTGTAAAACATAGCACTAAATAGGGTTTACAAAGTGCATGGCTTTTGGTGTGCAGAAAATAGACAGTATTGGACAAAATGCCAAATAATTCTTTAAGAAGGTATTGTTTAGAATTAAACTAAAATCACAAATGCATATCTGAAGTGTTAAACTAGGCAATAATCATTACAAATTAGTACAATTAAATTTCATAAATCATAAAATAACAATATATTTTTTTAGTTATATTCATCTGACTACTGTACATTTTGCACCTTTCCTTTTTTTTGTTATTATTGTTTTACATGTGATTTTTGTTTTGTTTTTGTTTTTGTTTTACCTTGTCAGATTAAGAGAGTGTCCTGATGTTCAAGATCAAAATTTAAAGGATTAAAGTTGAAGACATCCAAAATAAACTTCAAGAAATGGTTATAATTGAAATATTTCTCTGTGTGTTTATCAGACGTATTTCATAACCAAATATTAAACTGCAAAAATATTATCAATGCACTTCAGTACCGTGATACCGTAAAGCCATGGTATTTTTTGTGACAGTTGTCATACTGTTACACCCCTAGCATATTCGGTTGCTATGCACTAAAATAATTACTGGCCTCATACTATCATTGACACAAATTACACAAGTATGCAATGATTATTTGTGAGTTTTCACTGCAAAATTAAACAAAAACTTCACAAATGACATCGCAATTTTTTAGCAAAGCCGCAGCAAATTCAGTCATTTTGGGCCGCAATAATCAGAAAAAAATGCAACGAAATCCTGGTTGGACTGCTTTATGTTTAGGTAAATATCGATTGAATTGTGTGCTATTAAGTCCTCACCATAGATCTTATTGCTCTATGGCCTGTTGTAACCTGCAGAGTGCCAGACGATGCTTGTGCAGCTGCTAGTTGCCATGGTGAGTGACAGAATCACAGCAGAGGAACTTGCCCTGTTGACCCACCTCTTCCTGGAGAAGACCCCGCCCACAGTAAGTGCAACCTCTGTTACCATTTAAACAAGCTATCGTACACCATGAATCAGTTTACAACACTTTTTCAAACCCTTTCCCCAGTGAAGGAAATGTTTTGGAATAATTATACACCGGGTCCACTGGGAGCTTCAGGGTCACTATACTTCAAACACGCACAGTTTTTAGGGCTTCTGGCAGCATTAGTGCTCACTCAGTTTACCAGGCTACAGAAAGCAGACGCCATTAGTATGTGCTGGAGTGAGCTATGTAGATTTACATTTACATTTATGCATTTGGCAGACGCTTTTATCCAAAGCGACTTACAATGCCCTGATTAGAGGGACAATCCCCCTGGAGCAACCTGGAGTTAAGTGTCTTGCTCAAGGACACAATGGTGGTGGCTGTGGGGATTGAACCAACAACCTTCTGCTTACCAGTTCAGTGCTTTAGTCCACTACGCCACCACCACTCCATGTAGATGTATACATATAGGATTTATTGTGTATTGTGTAAAAAAGCATTACACTCAATAACAGAATTTGTGGTCGCAGTTGATTGTTCTTAAAGACCCAATGAAATTTAATGCCGTTTTCTTTCCTGTTTTGATATATTTCCTATTAAAACAGGAAGTCTGTGTAAGACATATCGAAAGGCTCATCCCTTTTTTTATTGCTAATAGTCTATAGTTACGTCTCAGCCACTAACCATGATTTGCTACTTGATAGGTGGTAGCTAGGACAGGGGCATTCCCATTATTGAGAGCATGTAAGTGCAACGTGAGTCATCAGTATCTTTGGTCCGTTTTCCTGGAAGTAAAACACTGTAAATTTGAAATGCATATATCTTTTAAAAATGATTTCGGTCAACTTTGTGGCGTTCACTAGCTTATAGATTTCCTCAAAGCCAGCAGAAATGGACTAAAAGCCACAAAAGTCCAGTTTTGATTTCATGGGGTCTTTAAAGAGCGTATATCCTACGCCTTTGTTTTATTATTTTATTTTTCTCCCTGAGGTCCACTTCTAATGCTAGTCAAGGTTTCTTGCCCCAAAAACGGTAATTTAGTTTTTCACCCCCCTCGGACCTTTAAAAATAAACCATCTGTTTTCACCACTGTACCCTTAAGACTTCTATAAATAAATGACATGTGAAGTGAGTAACGGCTCATAATCACGGGATGTGGATTTGTACGTTTCAAAATAGTGTATACTGCTTCATCCTTCAATTACAGCCTCTTTCCAAAGGCTGTGCTACATTATGACAGATCCACAATCCATGCTGAAATGTGCTGCACAAACTGTTAAGATCAGACTGAAACGATTCTGGAGCTTTTGTTTGTTTTATCTTGGACTTATAGTGACACCTAGCGGTGTGGATGCAACATCATTCAAAATCAATCGTTTTCAGTGTCAGATGCCATTGTAGAAATTCACTTTTCACAGTCAGCCATGATAAATGTTATCTAAGAGTGAAAGTGTCCAATAACAATACGGTTACTGAGATTAAGCAAGTAGTATTCAGCTGGTCATGTGATTCTAACATGGCAGCCCCCATGTGCGGACCCTCTCCATGTAGAATAAAACGGCTTTTTATAAGGTTACTGATATGACTGGAGTCGTCTTCTCAGGTGAGTCCTCATGATTTTAAACACCTGTTTCAAAATTACAAATCATTTGTTTAGGAGTAAAACTACTTTTAATGAGGAAAAAAATACTGAGTGTACCTTTAAGAATAAACTAAAAATGCTACTCTGTTTCTAATGTGGGATCTTTTGAAAGACAATGCAGGGTCTTTTTTTTACAGTTTTATTCCCATAAATAAAGAGGTCTGCAACATGACCCGGGCCCGACAGGACACGAGAAACCGTCGAGTTTCGGGCTGGGTTCGAGTCAGTTTTTCAAGTATGATAAACAGGCCTACCTAACTTATTTAAAATCACGCACGCACTCTTACAGACACGTGCAAACAGATAAGTAAAGGGGCCGTTCACAATTAACATGTTTTTCCGTGCATCTGCTCTGTTTTTCCATTGTTTTCCTATTTAAACACAACTTGATGGATGTCTTTGACTGTTGCACTATGTGATGCTGTTTCTTCAACTTGTGCAGAACCGGCACATTTATTAGACACCATGTGAAGGAACTTTAAAGGTGCAGTATGTAAGATTCAGAAACCCTTGTTATTAATGTCACCTGTGGCCGTTAAGTGAACTGCAACCAGCTACCTGTTGCTCATGCTCGTGCTCATGCACACACTCCATAGGGATGCGAGCGAGCATCGACCAAAACAATAACGTAATGTACAAAGAGACAACGTGATTCACCGGCATCATGTTGACAGATGAGGTAGCATAATTAAAATTACACAGCTATGATTGTTTTACAGACTTTGAGACTGTATATTATATCTGACTGTCCAGTGCTGGAACAGGGCTAAAACAAAGTGTGGATATAGGTCTGACTATGCGAGACTGTAGTTTGAAATAATCACTTTTCTTTGCATGATGCATTGACTGCATTTATACGATAGCTTATGTCGGCGTTAGCTAGCTAGTCAGCTTTATCAATAGCTGTTAGCTAAATTTGGTGGATGACGATAGTAGTTGTTTATAAAATAGACTGTACATTATAAATATGTTGACACAATTCAGTATTGATGTGATTCCATCACAACTGTCATTTTGATATCTCGATGCACTATTGTTTTATAATAATAGATTGTATATATTTTCTGTATAACCAAGTTACGTTACACTAATGAATGGAGCTTTTTGCATTATCTTGAACATTGTTTAGCATTCATTTCATGTGTTATTGTAGTTTACCTTGCTGAATAATTACAGATGAACATTGTTTATGATAGTTACTGTGCAGGCAAGATCAAGTTAGCTAAAATGACACAGATCAATCCTTATGGCACTATATTGCACATGCTTTGCCGTTATGTAAGCTTACCTGTCCAATAAGAATTCAGGGTCACTTTTGATCCCCAAAATCGAACGAAGGTCCCTCCAGGAATCAAATGCCTTGCCGATGTTCACTCTAGTTTTCTCTCGACCACCATCACGTTCCCGCTTAGCCAGACGGGATTCAGTAGATAAATGTTTGTTTTGTTATTTTGGCTTGCTCTGAGTTTGTGTAGGAGTCGGTGTTGTGCTGGGAGCCGGACGTTTGCTGGATTCCATCTCTAAGATAACGTTACCTAGTGTTGCAGTTCGTTGTCGCTGTTGAATAGCGGAAGAGAAGCACTGAGGCTCTCGGGAGCGCGCATAAAAAAAAAAAAAGCGACCCGCTTCCTTCGCATGAAAATCAGTCTACAGACTTTAATAGACAACCTAGGAAGTCTGGGAAGGGCTCATTTTTTAAGTTGCGTTACAAGCCGTTCACACATTGGCAAAAAAGACAAATATTACGTGAAAAATGTCACACATTGCACCTTTAAATTGGATGATAAAACAGGTGGGGAAATAATCCCATGAATTTACATTGAAGGAGGGAGCTGAGCCATATGTAGAGACCAGAATATTATAGAAACTGTAGTTTATCAGAAATGGTTCAAATCTATTTGCCTTTATCTTGTTTTTATCACCAATAGAAGATCTTGTTGAGGGGGATTCTGCAGATTGTGGAGTCTAACTCTGACACAGAGCCTCTGTACTTCATGTCCTTTCCCATGATCTCTGGTGCCGGGGTCCCTGGCTTGAGTTCCTCTCCTGGGACGAGGCACCATGGGGCAGCTGGGGGTAAAGGTGGCATAAATACACTTTTAAGGAGTAAACTGCCCCTAGGCCGGGTTGATGGGGATGCGGGTAGGCTTGGTCACCTGCGTACTTCTCCCTGGCATACTGCACCCCTTCAACTGCCCTTAGTGGGACAGAACTGCTGGCCTCACATGGCCAGTGGTTTCAGCGCTTCGCTCTGGGTCCGAGCTGTGAAGGATGAAGACGGCCATTATAAGAAGGGTAAGAACACGATTATTCTACAACTGTTCTGTTCTAAAGCCGAAACATGCATGGCTGAATCTCATGAAACCTGTCAAAAACATGTGATTTGATTTTTCACTCCAAAGAAATTAAAAATATTTTGCTTAAAGAAAACGAATAAGACCATCATGACATTATTTTCATGACAATTAAGCAGATTTCCTCCCCAATCGAACGAAGATATATTATTCAAATTGTAAAGCGTTTATTTATCAGGGTAGTTTTAGTTGTACTGCCCTCAATATGAATGCTAAATTTTAATAAAAGTAAACATTGTATTATACAGTACTATTTATTTTACTGTAAGTCAATACAAATTACTATATTACAGTAATGAGAATCACCATTGAGAATTTGATCACAATATGATTTCTTAAATTTGTTCATTTGATGTTGGGGTGAAATATGACCTGGTCGTGTATTAAGAAGAGTGGAGTCGAATGGCTTCTTTACCGCACCTGTGTTATGTCTGATTAGAATTTAATGTTTGTGTTTTTGTTATTTTTGATCAATAACAGACTGTAAAGAACAGAAAGGGTATTAAAAGAGACATTACTCAATGACAGATTGATTGTGTGAATCTTGTCTTTAGACACACACAACGAGTCAAACCTAACTTTAACTCTCAATACACAGCAAAGGCATCTCGCTTCGTAACTTCTTCACCACTATACCACTCAATCGTGCTGAGTAAAATCTGAACATTTACCAGCCAGTGGCAAATCACAGTCCTTTTTAGTCACATAGTGCGAAACTTGATCGCATATGCGAGTGGTTTATTCACACTGTAGAGGGTTGTGCATAGAGTAACAGATCGATCTTTTAAGTGATTTAAGAATTGATATTAAGATCGTTCAATTGAAGATCACGATGCATCGTAAAATTGATAATGTTTCCCAGGCCTAGTAAAGTGTAATTCTCACACATTCTTGTTTAAATAAATTGTTTTCTCTTTTTTTTTTTTAGCTTTTGATGAGTTTATGGATCAAAACTCTTATGTAGAGGAGGACAATCTGGTTTAACCCTTGTGATTTTTTTTGTTTTGTGCTAACACATTTTGTGTTCCTGGACAAAAATGACCGGCCCACTAAGATTGTTTATAAATCTCTCATTTTGCATATATTATCACAAGATTTTACATTACATCTTTTTATCAACTTTTTTTTAGTAATTATAACCGTTTTTTTTTTTAACACCGATCAGCCACAACATTAAAACCACCTGCCTAATATCGTGTTGGTCCCCCTCGTGCCACCAAAACACAAGGGGGACCTCTGAAGGTATCCTGTGGTATCTGGCACCAAGACGTTAGCAGATCCTTTAAGTCCTGTAAGTTGTGAGGTGGGGCCTCCATGGATTGGACTTGTTGGCCCAGCACATCCCATAGATGCTCAATCGAATTGAGATCTGGGGAATTTGAAGGGCAGGGAAACACCTTGAACTCTGTCATGTTCCTCAAACCATTCCTGACCAATTTTTGCAGTGCGACAGGGCGCATTATGCTGCTGAAAGAGGCCACTGACATCAGGGAATACCATTGCTATGAAGGGGTGTACGTGGTCTGCAACAATCTTTAGGTAGGTGGTACGTGTCAAAGTAACATCCACATGAGTGCCAGGACTCAAGGTTTCCCAGCAGAACATTGCCCAGAGCATCACACTGCCTCTGCTGGCCTGCCTTCTTCTCATGGTGCATCCTGCTGCCCTCTCTTCCCCAGGTGAACAACGCACACGCACCCAGCTGTCCACATAATCTAAAAGAAATCCATGCCACCTTCTTCCATTGCTCCATGGTCCAGTTCTGACCCTCACAAGCCCATTGTAGGCTCATTTGGTGGTGGACAGGTGTCAACATGGGCACTCTGACTGGTCTGCGACTATGCAGCCTCATATGCAGCAAGCTGCGATGCACTGTGTGTTCTGACACCTTTCTATCATGGCCAGAATTAAGTTTTTCAGTAATTTGTGCTACAGTAGCTCTTCTGTGGGATCGGACCAGACGAGCTAGCCTTCGCTCATGACCCTGTCTCCGGTTCACTGGTTGTCCATCCTTGGACCACTTTTGGTAGGTACTAACCACTGCATACCGGGAACACCCCACAAGACCTGCCGTTTTGGAGATGCTCTGACCCAGTCATCTAGCCATCACAATTTGGCCCTTGTCAGAGTCGCTCAGATCCTTACGCTTGCCCATTTTTCCTGCTTCCAACACATAAAATTCAACAACTGACTGTTCACTTGCTACCTAATATATCCCACCCCTTGACAGGTGCCATTGTAACGAGATAATAAATGTTATTCACTTCACCTGTCAGTGGTTTTAATGTTGTGGCTGATCAGTGTATGTTACTGATAGAAGGATAAGTTGAAATGAGCTTAAACTGGGCCAGTGGGAGGCACTCCCTGCAGAAAAATAAATAAATAATAACAATAATAATTACGTAATAAATTAATAACCACTTGCTTGATCGGAACACAATTGGTGTTGTTTTAAAGCTTAGAATCTAGACTTTACAATGCATCTAACTGATCCTACCAATTCTTAAAAAATGCTTTTTTTTAATTTGACGATACATTAGAACTGTTTCGTTCTCATCATTTGCAAATTAGTTTTCATAACAATGATATTCAGAGTTGGTAAAACCATCAAAAAGCTAAGATAGCCATGTGTTATGTATCGTTGGAAAGGTCTAAATTAGTAGAATGCAACGAGCAAATTTGTTTCACTCAGAGGCCAAACTGCAGTGAGTATTAGTGTATGAAATTCCCACTGACACACATAAATATAATAAACAGGAGTGGCTTTTTGTGACGTTTTTCCATATTACTTCCTGAAACATACATATAACATAGACAATGATGTATTGTAACTTACAGCAGACTATCCCGATTCAAACGAGCCCAAACGCAACATAATATGATGAGTAGATCTTGAAATATTCCTCAAAGAGTGTGGATGGAAAGACAATGCACAAGAGGATGCTCAACACACGACGTGTGTGTGTGTGTGTGTGTGTGTGTGTGTGTGTGTGTGTGTGTGTGCAAGCACATGTCCGAGGACTTTGTGTGTACAAACACACATCCACATATGTGCTCATATAAAGGATTGGGATGCTCCTGAGCACTTAATATTTCTGTATTTTGTAGTCTAATCCATTCATTTCCAATGTAAAATCAATAAAATGTAAAGAAAATTGTCAAATGTTGTGTGTGTTTTCAGATACCATAAGTGAATGAAGTCAGTTTTTTTTTTTTTCAATTGGATTAAGTAAAAAAAACAAAAAAATAAAAAAATCATCTGGGTCAAAATGACCAAAATACAACATAAGGATTAAGGCTTTTTTGGAACCGCAGATACATTTATCTAATTAATAAATCTCCTATACTCACCTGAATGCTACTTTACTACTGGTATATCTAATAAGAAGGTTAAACAATCTGTGTGTTTGCTACAGAGGAGGTGTCTTTAGATGAGGCCCTGCACGGTTCTGCTCATATCAGCGAGCAGCACACAGACAAATGTCTTGTGCATGTTCTGTCCATGGGCTCTAAAGCTCTGATGCTTCAGGTGTGGATGAACATCTCCAGTGGAGCCTTTACCTTCAGGTGAGTGTCATGGCACAAACTCAAACCATCTGTCATATAGAGACCATTATTCAACATCCAACCAAATCCCCATTAATAAAATCCACCCCGCTATGCTTTTTTGAAAGTGAAATGAGTAGCAAATGCTGTTTCATGTTGTTTTTATCAATACTAAATAACAAAGTGCCTCTGGATTTGTGAATTCAGGATCTGCGTTGATCCGAATGATGAGATGAAGGCGGGTCTGCTCGCCCAGGTGGAGTCTGCGGAGGGTGTGCTGACAGCAGGCAGATGGCAACACTTGGCTCTCACATACACACAGCAGCCTGAGAGCAAGAAGAACATTCACGGTCAGCTGACCCTCTGGTTGTGCGGCATCAGGTGGGTCCACAACGACTATTTCAAATGTTTAGTTGATTTAAATTGATTTGTTACTATGAATTTACAAAGTAGAGCTCCGCATTTGTATTTTTACAAATGCATCACAGACCTTTTTTAAAGGAATGTTCAGGGTTCGATACAAGTTAACTACAAGTTACAACATGATCCTCATTTCTTGAAAAAATAAAAAATAAAATAATTGTGGTTACAGTAAGGCACTTACAATTGAAGTGAATGGCCAGTCCATAAATGCTAAAAATCACAATATGATGCATAGATATTAAAATAATCTTGGATAAAATGCGACGCTACCTCTAGTCTCTAGTTACAAAGTGGACCAATCACAGCTGTTTTGGTCTGCGTCGATATGACGTGCAGTTACATTTTTGACAAGGTGCATGTGAGGCCACGCCGTAACTGCTTGTGCTACATGTAGCCTACGGCGTAGGTTCGACCCAGAAGTATAAATCGGCCTTAACTTTACACAAATATGGTTTGTAAGCAATTTGATCATACGAAAATCATGTTAATGATTAAAATCATCTTTTTTAGGGGGGCCTGGGTAGCTCAGTGGTAAAATACGCTGGCTACCACCCCTGGAGTTCGCTAGTTCGCTAGTTCGAATCCCAGGGCGTGCTGAGTGACTCCAGCCAGGTCTCCTAAGCAACCAAATTGGCCCGGTTGCTAGGGAGGGTAGAGTCACATGGGGTAACCTCCTCGTGGTCACTATAATGTGGTTTGTTCTCGGTGGGGCGCATGGTGAGGTGAGCGTGGCTGCCGCGGTGGATGGCGTGAAGCCTCCACACGCGCTATGTCTCCGTGGCAACGTGCTCAACAAGCCACATGATAAGATGCGCGGGTTGACTGTCTCAGACGCGGAGGCAACTGGGATTCGTCCTCCGCCACCCGGACTGAGGCGAATCACTACGCCACCACGAGGACTTAGAGCGCATTGGGAATTGGGCATTCCAAATTGGGAGAAAAAGGGGAAAAATCCCCCCCCCCCCAAAAAAAATAAATAATCTTTTTTAAATAAACATGGGACAATTCGAAATCATTTTTTGTGGTAATCAACATTATGCCACCTTTGCTGTTGATTGAGCTTTACTTGTATTGAACCCGGAATATTCCTTTAAGTCTCAGTCCCAGGAAGTTGCAGGAATACAGTGTTTTAATCAACTCTACATTGTGCCACATACAGGAAGTGTGACGTCTCGTTAGACTTCACTCTGCCCAGGAAGTCCAGTCTGTCATCTGACTCTAATAAGACGCACTGTATGCTGGGACACTATCAGCCCCCTTCAGAGGACCCACACACCCCCAGTGCACGATGGGATATGGGCACTCTGCTGCTCTTTAATGGTATAAAGCCAAATCTCTTTAGATCTTCCCTATAATGCTCACTCTTTTTGACTTGGGCCAGTAAGCAACCACCAGAAAATACCCTAGCAACCCCATGCAACTGCATAGCAATACACTGACAACCACTTAGAACACCTTAGCAACCGCATAGCAGTGCCCTGGCAAGCACCCACATCTCCCTAGCATCCTGCTGAGTTTTGCACATGCAAGCATCACTCACCTTTCCTTCAGAAAATGGAAAAGTCTAGCTCAGTGTTGCGTTTGGACACATTCATTTTTTGCACTTTCAAAGTCAGTGTTGTTGTTGGTAACGTGTGATCTTCCTGTTGCTTGTAGTCTCCATTCGTGAGTGCAGAATTCTCTACATTCCTGTGGCACAACCAGCTCTTGTTAAAAGAATGTTCTGTTAGCATTAATCAGTCACGAATGTCCGCAGTCCAGCCGTTTCCAGCCTGTAAAACGGTCTAATGTGTTTTGATGGTCCAGTGCCTCTTTGGCTTTCTCTTTAGGTCACAGCCTTTGTGTCCAATATATCCTCCACACTCTTATTTTTCTTTCAGTCTAACGTTCTGAACAGTTTGAACTGATTTACAGAAATGTAA
Source organism: Myxocyprinus asiaticus (assembly GCF_019703515.2). Taxonomy (NCBI): domain Eukaryota; kingdom Metazoa; phylum Chordata; class Actinopteri; order Cypriniformes; family Catostomidae; genus Myxocyprinus; species Myxocyprinus asiaticus. The sequence goes on along the minus strand of NC_059366.1, from coordinate 45,069,143 downwards.
CTAGCTTTGACATTTGTCATACTGAAGTTTAGATGAGAGACGCTTTTAAAACATTGTTCTTTAGGAAACTTATTGGCCACATAAAAAGCACATTAAAATCAGTTGCATTCACAGTGGTGCTTAATGTTATGTCACTCTCAAAATCATTGTGAGTATTCAATATATCACACATACCTTATTTAGATCTGACACTAATTCCAAAGATGTAGGATGGAAATAATCTCAACTAATCTCTGTATGTATCAGTGCAGTGTAGTTATCCCCTGTATATATTACTTTAAAGTCTTTTTGAGTTTTGACATTAAAAACTGCTCTGGTTGTTCTAGGCTCCAGAATTGGCACGGCAGAGGTGTTTTACCTGTATGCCAGCGGCCCTGACCTCACCTCCATCATGCCCTGCAAATATGGCAAGCCTCATGGGACACTGTCTAAGTACGTGACACAGGAGGGTCTTCAGTGTGAGCAGATACGAGAACTTCTCATGAGAAACACTGAAGTGGACATCTCATCTCTTATTGTAAGTCACCACACCTATGAATATGACTTATACCTACAGAATATTCTTTCTCCAAATTATGGCCCCTTTCCCATGTGACATGAAGTCAACTGGTCATGCAGCATTATTTAATCTTTCTTTCTTTTTTATTTGATTCTTTCATTCATTTATAAATATATATATATATATATATATATATATATATATATATATATATATATATATATATTTACCTTTAAAATCCTACAGTTGCAAATTAACACAAATATTTAACAAATGCATGCATCACTGCCACATATATGCACTTTCTTGCATATAAAAAGAGGATATTCAACCTAGTAGAAATGTAGGGTGGGACTAAATGTTATCTATTGGGAATTGATTGGATCGTGGAAGTGGGCTTTCCATACTAGAATGGACCCAGACCTGAGTGTGATTTTGATAAAACAATGCCTAAATAGCTTTTTGACTTTTGGGTAACATTATCAAAATGTGACATCAACACAAATATACTTTTTTTCCTTGTCCAAATGCATGTAGCTCCTTCTTAGAAAAAAAATAAATATGTTACAACAACATTTATTAACATTTTCCAAACAAAGAATTCCACAATATAAAGACAGTAATGCACTAAAATAGCACCAATTCAAATAAAAATATATAGGTGAAGTATTTATTGCAGTGAGCATTAAATCTCTTAACCCTCAAGCTGTGTTCCTCATTGGCTACAACTCCTTATGTTCCCGGGTCAAAATGACCGATCTATTGTGAACATTAAAGTATGTCTACAAAGTACAGTACAAATCTTTTTTTTCAAACAAGCCAGAAAAATTACGTTTTCTTAGATGTCTTGATTATTTTGAAGTATATTTTGTACTATTAGAGTTGTTTTGTGTTTAACTTTGCCTTTATCCCAATGTGTGTATGTGTGTGTGTTTGACAGGAGAGTTTAGCAGTAGTTTATGCTCCCATCACCCCGTCTCTCTACACAATATATGAGCCGGTGATCCGTCTGAAGGGTCAGGCCAAGACAGCGGTTGTCTCCCAGAGACCCTTCAGTGCTAAAGAGATCCAGAGCTCTGTGCTGGAGCCTCAGTTTCTCAGGACCATGACGGCCTGCCAGGCTCTCGGCCTACACAGCGTCCTGCACAAGATCGGAGGCACTGGGGCTTTTGTCTTCCTGTTTGCTCGGGTATGGGTTTATTTGTGTATTTGTCACCAGTAGAGACCATGAATGAATGGAATGAAATCACTGGTCACATTGTTTCTTTCGCCTTATGGCCCAAACATACTCTGCGCAAGTACGTGGATGCAGATGCACCTTGCTACGCAAGCTCGATTTCATGCGTCGTTGCGTTGTGAAATGTGTCAGCGCTTAATTCATAACACAATGCAAGTACGCGCTGCATTTTCAGCTTTGCCGCAAGGGGCACTAGAGCGGATTTTCTTCTTTCAGTCAACAACTGTCATGACTTTTTCTCCGTGTCTCTCCCCACTCCACAACTATCGACTCATCTACCGCATCCGGGCTGCATCCGAACACATAGGCAGCTGAGTTGCTGCCTAATCAGCTAATGGCTTAACTGACAGCTGTTTTGAATGAATGGTGCTCTTAAGGAAACTGGTCTCTGAACAGTTTGAAAAGCACCTTATTTTCATCCTGCCTCTGTATACAGCCTCTGGAGGCAGCATTTTCCTGGTTTCGGACACGGCACCGGTTTCGTGGTCACGCCTAAAAAATCTATTGCCCCCTTGTGGTCTATGTTTGAAACCGCCAGATCAACGCAAGAGCGCACGTAATGTTTGTACAGTGTGACCACACATTTGTGTATTTTGTGAAGTATGTTTTGACCTTTACACCGCAGTGTATCCTGTGTACGCAGCTCTCGATGTTTATATTGTACTTACATGGTGTCAGGTGCGCTCACTGCGCTGCAATTATGTAAACAAAAATGTTTTGTAAACGTAATGAACCAAAAACCAACTTTTATGCTGCTTTTCTATGCTTTTGGAGCTTGACAGTAACAATTGTGATCCTCTCATTCCTCATTCTTGTGTTTTACAAGTGAAAAATGTCCTACTCGTTTTGAACGAGGAGGGTGAGAAATTGATGGATAATATATAATTGCTATTATATATTAACATTGCTCCTTCAGTAGTATCACTTATTATTTATTTTCTTTTTGGATGTTTTACAAGTATATAGGCATTATTAAAATGTTTATGTAACACAGAATGCATACAGAAAAACAATTAAGAACCACTGCCGCCCTTCAGGATCATGGGTGGTGTAGATCTTCACTAGGAATTCTGTAATTAAAAACAAATTTTCAATTAAGATGAAATAACACAGATTGATGGCTTCAGCAGAAGTGTATACCATCGATTATCAACCTCAGAGCTCACAGTAGGTCTGTCTTTAAAGGTTTATAAGTTATCTTGAAGAATCAATTCATCCACGGAGAAAATAAATGGAGTTCTTACTTCCGGAACCAGACTGCTGCTTTCTATAGCAGTGGACCGAACTTTCTCAAAATGCATTGTTTTTAAGAAAAAACAAACACTGTAAATTATTATTTTGTTTTGAAATAAAAAGAAGCAATATGATGGTTTTTTTCCCTTTTTGATTTAATAATTAATGCACCAGAGGGTGAGTTTTTGTGCAAGTAGTGTAATAATACATGGTTTCTTTCATTCACTGGGCAAAATTGAATTTTTGGTCAGCATGTTCTGGTCCACAATTCTCTCTTGTACACAGTGTTCCCTTTACATTTACATTTACATTTATGCATTTGGCAGACGCTTTTATCCAAAGCGACTTACAGTGCCCTGATTACAGGGACAATCCCCCTGGAGCAACCTGGAGTTAAGTGCCTTGCTCTAGGACACAATGGTGGTGGCTGTGGGGATTGAACCAGCAACCTTCTGCTTACCAGTTCAGTGCTTTAGTCCACTACGCCACCACCACTCCTTTAGACATCTCTCAACAGTCACCTCAAAGCCTTACTGTTTTTCTCTTATTTCAAATTAGCCTGTGTCACGATAACAAGCACTACATCTAACACAGATGCAAATGTTGCTGATTTTAAACAAACATATTGTAAGAAAAATCATTGTTAATGATGATAATTTATAGATGTTGAAAAGCAACCTTAGTTTTACAGTGTAAAATATACTGATGAAATCTGATGAAATATTGAAGAGGAGAAAAGCTTATTAACACTGCAACAGATGCATAACCATGTAATTGAAATGTTATAAAGGGATAGTTAAAATGCAAATTTTGCCTTAATTTTTTCACCCTCATGTTGTTCCAGACCAGTATGACTTACTTTCTTCTGGTGATGTCAAAAGTACCGGTACTTCAGTACCAATTTAATTAAATAAATAAACAGTCTGCATGTGCTGCGAGCTGCAAAGTGAATGTGTGGAGCCGCTCATATGCTGAAAACACCACAGTTCATGAGCGCTGTGTGCTCTGTTTATTTTAATAGATGACAGAAGAGACATTAACTGTGACACACGCGTCTCCTGTAGACTATATATTTATATAATTAAATCAAAGCATTTTGCGCTTTAATTATCACACTGGGTCATAATCTGGAAGTGTGAAACTACCGTCAAAACACAACCAGAATACGTTCATGTAATTGTGACAGACGTATATAACTAGTGTTTAGTAAAATGTATTTGAATTATTATTATTATTATTATGTTGAATCTACAGTATATCTCTGTGCTGTTGTACTGAATAGAGGTCGACCGACAGTGGATTTTGCCGATACGATAACTAAGGTGGGGGAAAAGGCCAAAAAGCGATTGATCGACCGATAGTTTTTTCTTCTAAGATTTAGCCAATAGAATTCCCTACAATGAAGGGCACAGACATTGAGCCTCCAAAATGAATAAAATCCCAAAAGCAGTTTATTGTGCAACCAATATCTCAATAATAACCAGAGAAATTAAGATTTGGTGCATAACGCAGAACTTTTAACTATAAACATCCCTGAAATACACCCGGGACTCTTATTATGAAATGAAAGAGACTCCATTGCAATGCTCTACAGTGTATGTGAGAAGCTTTTTTAGCTTTATATATATATATATATATATATATATATATATATATACATAGTGTTATATATACAGTATATTTCACCAGTTGAGGTTTATTGATGAGGAATAAAAAAATCTATCGGGAACTATCGGTATAGATATTTGCAGATAACTGATAGTTCAAAAAAGCGACTATCGGCACCAATTAATGGGTAAAACCGATATATCGGTCTACCTCTAATACTGAATAGAAGTTTTCATTTATAATGGGGTGCTCTGTTGGGCTGCACTTTATTTGACAAAAATAAGATGTGTTTTAGACATGATAAATGTTGTTGTGAGAATCTTTACTAAAGCTCTTCATTTAATATATATACATACATTTTGTTTTGGTCTTGATTCCCAATAGATTTCCTGATGGAACTTTGGTTTTGATTCACTCTTTCGTTCTGTTATTGTCTCTCGTAGGTGGTGGAGGTGAGTGATTGCGAGCGGACTCAAGCTCTGGCCCTGCAGGTGCTGCTTTCCTTGGTTAAACACAACCAGCATCGCACACAAGAGATGGAGTGTTACCACGGTTACTCCATGATTCACCAGGTGCTCATCAAACCCAAGTGCAATGTGGGATATCACATTCTGAAGGTGAGTTTTAGTATAATAAATGTCAATCATAAGCCAAAAAAACAGATTGTTTCCATTTTGACAAATGTATGACTTGTATCTCAATCTTTACACTGACACCCGTGCCACATTATGGTTTGTGTGTGCCGTAGTGCTGAACGGCGCAGCCAGCTGGTCATCAGCATTAATGAAGTCTGACTGTGGGAGCAAAAGCTCTTGTGTCTCTCTCTGGACACAAGTGGGGCATATTGAGTGATGACATGTGTATTTAGTCATACGTAATTTTGAGTTAACATGGGCTTTATTTTTTTTCGTGTACTTTGACAATGTTTAACAGCATGAACAGTGCAGGAAATTTTAGATTTATTTAGAAAGTGTGTGTGTGTGTGATAGACGTTGCTGGACGGCTGCTGCAGTGGCTCTATCCTGACGCTCGGAGAGGACGGTCAATTTCATCTGAACACTGAATCTACTGCAGTGGTACAAGATCTCCAGCTGCTGTCTGAAATACTGCTGGACTGGAAGATATGGGCCAAAGCTCAGGTACACACACACACACACACACACACAGAATTTCACATGAAGCTCTACGGGTTTCCACAGAATTCGTGCTGCTTTCAAATCAGATCAAAAGAAACATAAGGGGTTGATTTTGATCAAAACGAACAGATTTCAGCTTTTTACCTTTTTGTTAGATGAAGGTCTCATTAAAACTGAATTGGAAATTTTTTACCAGGCCTTCATCGTTTAATTTTGGTCCTTTTTTAAATGGCTTTTATGTCTAGATTTGACTGTTTTAGCCTCGTCCCAAAACCAGACTTTCAATATTAAATTATGAAAATCCATTATACTGTAAATTCCAAATTATTACATTTAAAAATATGATCATCTAAACAAAGAGTGAAATTAACATGAACCATTTCAGTGTTTATTGTGTGACAGTGTTTCCCACACAGGATTTTGTGAGGCTGTGGTGGGTGAACGTCGGACCCTCTAGGGGGGTATGGGGGCATACACCCCCAAAATCTGGGGCACTTTGAGAGCAAAAGCAAAGATCTGTGAAGAACTTTGTGCTCTTGTAAACACGTTTGACTGACTGACTGTCTGGGAGTGAGAGATGCTTTGCCGAAGCTCTTTTATGTTATTATGAGAAGTGTAAAAATATTTTCGGTTCATTATGAAACTGTGGCGGGACAAATTAGGGCCGCCACAGTCTAGGAAATTAATGGGAAACACTGTTAAAATGATTTGTAGAAATATTTCAAAAAGTACGTCTGTCTTAGAGTTGTGGCATCATTTCCATCACACCAAACAATTTTGCCCCAAATAACGTTTTTTCAAAAGTTAGTGTACTTGTTAACCAAGTGGACAAAAGTTTCATTGTAGAGCATGAAATATGAGACAAAACAAAGATAAATCAAGGAAAATGTCACTTGTGAGCGAGCAGAAGACTTTCAGTGGGGCGTCATTCCCAATCAAGCTGTAATTTTGCCGAACTGTACAAAAATGTTGTGTTTAGGATCCATAAAATGTTAGCTATGAAAGTAGCCATTGCAAGACAGTGGTCAGTCATTTTATTTTATTTCCAAAAACGTTAAAAATGTCATTTCCACCAGCATCATTTCCAGCACAGAATTCTATTAAACACAATTCAGAATTTTAGATGTGCTGGAAACCGTCAGAAATTCACTTTCATGTTAAGAGGCTATATTTGGCTCCTGGATTTGATTTTCAGGGGCATTTTTTATCTTTATGTGGGCATTTTATTCTAAACGTTCAAAACAAACTGTCTCATTGTTTATTTAAAAAAAGCGTTTCATTCTTTGATACAAACTCACAAGATTGAGAATTAATTGCCTTCTACCCTAAGGATTAAATCAACTCATGTTTTATTCATCTCCTCTATTCTATTCTATCTATCCTATCTATTCTGCAAAATAATGCATATTTTCCGCAATTAGCACAGAAAATGTGAAAAAAGTGTGCCGATTCCATGTGAGAATGCCCACCAATCCAACACATCCAAACCTAACTGAGCGTCTGTGAGTCTGCTACAGTAAGTGTCACTATTATTCATTATTTATTGTGTGTGTATTATAGTGTGGTGTGTGGGAGACGCTGCTCATGGCTCTAGAGATCCTCATCCGGGTGCATCATCCACAGCAGATGTTCAACATCCGTCAGCTTCTGAAGGCTCAGGTGGTCCATCGCTTTCTGCTCACCTGCCAGGTGCTTCAGGTGAGAGCAGAGGTCATGACCTCATGGACCCTGAAAAGATCTAAAATGTGATCGTTTTATTTAATGGCCAGTGCCCTAACAAATGTTAAGTATGAACTAGATTTGGAAAAGACAGCTAAAGAATGGTAAAATGATAGTTAGAGATGTTGCAAACCCAGTTACACTGCCATACAAAGTAGGACTGGGCCATATGCAAGAATGTTTTCATAGGAAAATATTGCAATATCTGATCACATCATCAACTCCCCTGCCTATAGGTCAGTGAATAGGTATTTATGCTTTGATTTTGAAATTAAAAATGTAATTAATTTATTGAAACATGAAAACCAGTAACCACCTTCCAAATTCAAATATTTACCGTCTTCAACGACCTCATTTGCAGTCACGCAATTATCAGTGAAAACAGGTTGAAAGTACAAATTAACATCTAAAGACAATTATGTATGTAAACATAATAATAATAATAATAGCTGAAATATAAATAAACCATTACCTCTCGAAAGTTCAACATAACCCACATCTTTTCTAATTCCATAAAATGACTGCAACAGTTTGTTACTTCATTTAATCTGTGCTTTAACGAACAGAAAAGCCCAGTTTTCCTATTTTGTGTAAGCCTAATAATTTCCACTGTTCTTTTTTGAATTTTTGTTTGTATAGTGTTTCTATAATGCTGCCTAAAGAAAAGAAAATAGAACAAAATTTTAGGTTCAAGGTGAACGTGTTCTTGTAATCTTTTTTTATTAAATCAGTTTCTTTAATGCAAAGATGTATATAAAGTGAACCTGCAGAGTTGCGTTCACAACGCATGTTTAAGGGATAGTTCACCCAAAAATGAAATTTCTCTCATTATTTACTCACCCTCATAATATCCCAGGTGTGTCTGACTTTCTTCCTTCAGCAGAACACATTTGAAGAAAACTGAAAAATATCTCCGCTCAGTAGGTCCTTAGAATGCAAGTGAATGGTGATTTTTCTTTTGAAGGCCCAAAAATCACAGACAGTCAGTATAAATGTCATCGATACGACTCCAGCTGTTAAATTAATGTCTTCTAAAGCGATACGATCGTTTTGGTGTGAAAATCATAAATATTTAAGTACTTTTTTTAACTTTAAACCATGCTTCCAGTCGGCAGCGGTACGCGTGTGACGTAATTGCATTGGCATTTGAAACATGCGAGAACTGACGCACATACGACACACATGAAGAGCAGCGCTGTTTACAAGTGAGAAGGAGGAACACTTTACAGAAGCTCGGTTGGTTTTGGTTTAGATCTGTATTTATCTGTTTCTTTACTCACAATGGTGCGTTTGTGTGCTTATCCTGGATGTCTCAAACGAGTGGAGAACGTGAGATTTCCTTGATATCCATGGCAACACGAACATATCACACGAGAGACCACTTTGACTCCACCCTCTCGTGAAGCGTTGGATTATAGTTAAAAAGTACTTAAATATTGATCTTTTTTCGCACCAAAATCGATCGTAGAAGACATAAATTTAACAGCTGGAGTCGTATCGATGACATTAATACTGACTGTCTGTGATTTTTGGAGCTTCAAAAGAGAAATCGCCATTCACTTGCATTTTAAGGACCTGCTGAGCGGAGATATTTTTCTATTTTTCTTCAAATGTGTTCTGGTGAAGAAAGAAAGTCATACACACCTGGGATATCATGAGGGTGAGTAAATGATGAGAGAAATTTCGTTTTTGTACGAACCCTTTAAGTACAAACTGCTTCATGGAAATAAAACAAACTAATTTCAGTGAGCACCTCCTCTGAGGTCATTTGCAGCATTTTCATAGATGACAATATTCTTGCAAACAGTTTTCAGATGACTGAAACAAAAAAGCAAAAGTGAGAACTCTTGACATGGGCATGTACCACGAGACAAACTTGTGCTGCATGCCTCTAAACAAACAAAATCAGACACATGCATTGACGGCTTTTCTTTCGTCTGTTCTTAAAAATAGGATAAAATGTGTTTCTTCAATTGCGTGTCTTTGTGTTTAACAGCTTTTCTTGTTATGTGCCCGAGACGTCTTATAGAACGATGAGCAAAATTACTCGCCACCGCGCATAAAAAACCCACATTTGGCGGGTTAAGCGTGCTAATTTCACACCCTGGGCTACTATTTAATATGTTATGCAACTTCCCAGCTCCTTGGTTTTGTCATTCCTGATATTGTCGATCATCATCTGTCAATAAGTGTTGCAGTTGGCATCGGGATGTTTGTCAGATATTGTCGATATCCGATTATATCGCCCTATCGCCCAGCCCTACTATAAATATACTACAAATCGCAGTAACTATGGCAACACTGAGACTGAGAAAAATGGCTTCCAAATTTGGGAATTGTCCCAAAAAATGAATCAAAATTCAGCATGTGTATATTACAATGACATCATCACATCATAGCATGCAGCGTCATCAGAGCTGCTTCTTTCTTCTCGTAGGAGCATCGGGACGAGTACCTGACCTCCATCCCTCAGGAGGTCTGCCTGTCCTTTGTCAAAATCATCCAGGAGGTTTTGGGTTCTCCTCCAGATCTGGACCTGCTGAGGCTGGTCTATAACTTCCTATTGGCCGTGCACCCCCCCACGAACACTTATGTGTGTCACACGCCCACCAGCTTCTACTTCTCCCTGCACATTGGTGAGCACAACTCTTGAAAAACCAATGTTGATTGTTGCGACTTGAGTCAGCACATTAGTGGAATAATTCCTCATGTCTTTCCAAACTCATATGACTGTCTTTCTTCCATGGAGCACAAGACGAGTTCTTAGTCCATGTCCACACTAAGATGGCTTTGGTTGTTTTTTGTATGTGTAAGTATGTGGTTATGGATAACGTTTTCAAAAGGAGGAAAGAGAAACTCTAGTGTGGATTAGAGGCATAAATGTGGCAAAATCAATGTGTTTTCAACTGAGAACATCTAGAGCTGTTCAGCCGTGATGTCAGTTTGTAGGCGAACCCAGAAGTCTGATTCACCATGGGATTTTCCTATGGGTTTTATAATGGGGTTTTCAACTTATGAGAAAAATAATGTCTGTACTAAACATTACTTGACGATACTTATAAGTTTTGGTCTACAAAATAAATTAAACACTTTCATATCTCAAACGTGAATTTTGAAGCCGCCGTGTGTTTAAAACAAAATACGTATGCAATACAATATGGCTTCAAAATTCACGTTTGAGGTATGATTGTGTGTGTGTGTTCGCCATATGCTAATAAAAATAGCATAATACCTCTGAAATTTTGTCTGTGCATTTATTTTGACTGTAGTAAGTAACTTCTTGATCCGAAACCAGCTGTTATTAGGTGTGAATCTTGATGATCACATGTGTGTGACTTTATTTTTTGTATTATTTATTATCAGTTCTGTATTATTGTATTATTTATTATCAGTTCTGTATTATTGTTGTCAACAACCTTATATTGTTGTGGATGTCTCAAGGTGGCTACTGTATTTTCACTTTTCGGAGAGCTCAATAAAATTTTCAAATGATATTTTGGGTGCATTTGTGAGATATTAAATGTAACTGATTGTGTAAAATAGGCATATAATATTGTTTCATATCGATCGCAGGCCCCTTAATCAAATTGAAATCACATCGTTGCAGACTTTGAGGTTTCGGCAAACATCGGATCGCTGGCTAAGAGAATCAATATAAGACTGTATCTTGATGGAACTTGCGAGAGACACCCCTAGAGCTAGATAGCGTAAACTCCCTCCCATACGAAAAAGACGTGTAGACAAATAATATACTATACTAGTCAAACCATCATAAAACCATTAAGATGCACCAAACATACCGTACTTTTTATTAATTACACCAAAAATTAGCGAATATGGCCAGCTACCTAGGAACAACTGAGTTACTTTGCATTGGCAAATTGATGATCGTGTATCGCAACGTACTAAAGCCATTCCTCCAGCAAGGTTGAGCACGGTTAGAAAACAGTGCCAAGAAATCTGGTACGAGTACGGTTTGTCATCATGCCGTGCCGAACCGTGCTCAGGTGGAAATGTTACTGGAACCGCACCTTACCTGCTCGGAACTATTCGGCCCGATGGTAAAAAAGCGGCTAATGTCAGAGCTTCAGTTTTCAGTAAAAGCAAAGTTGGTGAAGTATACAGTCAAGCTCCAAAAAAGACAGAAAAAAGTAGTCCAATCTTCTGAAGCCAACAATAGCTTTGTGTTAGAATCGGACCAAACGTTTATTGGTAACAATTTACAGTAAGGTTGTATTCGTTAACATAAGTTAGAGCTGTACATTTATGACGATAATCATAATTATTGGAAGATAAGAAAGCCATATAGGTTTGGTCATGAGGGTGAGTTAATGATGAAATAATTTACATTTTTGGGTGAACTATCCCTTTAATGCTTTTACTTGGCAGGCCTACTGTTAATATTTAGTTTGACAACACTTAAACTGTAAAATTTTGGTTCATGCATTGTTTTTATCAAATCATTTTTGTGGTTGGTAGATGGTAAGCTGTACCAGGAAAAAGTTCAGTCCATGATGTACCTGCGGCAATCCAGCAGTGGAGGAAAATCCGCCTGCAGCTCTGTGGTGTCTCTCTCTCCCACCATTATCACAGAGATGCCTGCTGAAGGTAAAACACATCACTTCCACCCAGCTCAGGGTCAGCGTCACCTCCAATCTCTTTAAAGCAGCAGACTTGTGATCATTAACCACCCGAACGCTCGCCGATGATTATGTAGTTTTCAGGGAGGAGTCAGAATCTGAAATATATTCACACTTACTCATTCTGTCGCCACTTTATAACCGTCTCCATTATTTGCTGAAAATGTCCTTGTCTGGTTGTATCGCCCTGCTGCATTAACGCTTTGAAACTCATGACCTTTAGAGAATACAGTCATTCAATCATCAATACAATCAAATCAATTACAGCGCAGACCTGTCTCTGTAAAATTGCTTTCAGGAATAAGACCAAACCAGAGTGCAGTCAACAGGTGACAATGCTATACAATGTGCAAGTGTTTTTTTAAGTGTTATTCTTGCATAGCCAAGTGTATAGTGAAGAAATATTTTTAAGTTCTTTATGAACTATCGTCAAACCAGTTTTAAAGCTACACTATGTAACTTTTGGCCCTCTAGCGGTTGAAGCATAAAACTGCAATTTACTTGCAGAGGAACACTGTTTTGGGAATTACGTGAGTCGAGCTTCGGCTCTGCTCTTCTGCACGGATGAATATGATGGTTTGAGGAGTTCCGGTGTAACCAAGGTTACAAGCGATCATCTTATCAGAGCGAATGTCATTAACAACAACAAAACTCGCCCCCTCCCCTCAAATAAAGAAAGAAAAAATATGAAAGGAAGAAAAAGACGGATATCCAGAAAATGAGCAGGTTAGCAGCATATCTTTGCTGTTGTTTTGACTTATTGAAAACAATTGTTTCAAAATAAATAACATTACAAAAGTTAGGCAATGCTGACATTCGACATATCAGATAAAGTCAAACGGTGAAACTATTATAACTATTATAGACTAAGGTAGTACCTGGTATAGAGACTGACGTTGTTACCAGCATAAAGTAATTTGTTTCCGTTGTCCTTCCTTGAAAATGAAATCAAGCACTACAGTACCACAATCCATTATAAAATGCCACTAACGCTATCTAACGAACTACCGCGCTAAGAGAGCTACCTGGCTAACTATCAATCCAATAAAATATCTTACCTATCGAACAAGAAAACTCTCTGGGTCAGTTTGAAATCCTTTCAGATCTCTTAGTTGTCACCACCTCTGAAAAAGCCAAGCCGATGTTGTTTGGTGTTTTATTACGGGCTCTGTCGTTTTCCCTTTTTGTTTGCAGACTCTTCTTGGTTCGAGGTTTCTTTCTTTTCCCAGAGGATTGCCTTTTTAAATGATCCATGGTCAATGTCGCTCATTTGTTGTGGCTACAAACTTTCGGCTTCAAAATACTACCACACCTATCACCGCACATATACACGCGCTGTATAGCTGGACCTTATTTTCTTTATTTACGGACATGACGTAAGCAAAAAAATATATAAAAATTGTGCATAATTGTTTTAGTAAAATAACTATTTAAAACCAATTGTTTGTTCCATTGTCATAACTGGTCAAGTTTGAACGGTATGAGAAAAAACAGTTGTGACCTTTCACCTTCGGACTTTCTAGATGTTATGCAGCTTTAAGTAGTTTTTTTGTACATCTATGAATCAAATTTGACCCAAAAATCTTTCAAAATTTCTCCTTCAAAATGTAACCCCTAGCCCCATACTGTTCTCTGGCTCAGTGGTTCCCAAGCTGGGTGCCGCGGCACCCCTAGCCAGTGCTGGCGGCTTCCGCTCAGTTTAATATTTTAATAGCCACCATTTAAAAGTACCGAGTACTGACTCAATTCCATACCTACGCACTATTTGTCTACAGATGGAAGCTTTTTAAACACTCACATGCGTATGTGTGCATGCTGTCTATAGAGCGCTCTTTTCATGTGGTGAATGCAGCTCAGCTGCGTGCGTGAACAATTAAATGCGTTTTTTGGTGCAATATGAATGTAAACACAGACGTTAATGTACTACGGGAGTGTTAACAGATGGGACAAAAATCTGCGCCGTCTTGACGCAATATTTATTTTTAATTTTTTTATTTTCTCCCCAATTTGGAAGTCCTCATGGTGGCGTAGTGACTTGCCTCAATCCGGGTGGCTCACCGTCCTTGGCTGAATAACTTCAGAAGCTTTAAGCCCAATACATTTCAATAACAGGTCAGCTTTTCAGTCAAACTCTGATTTAATTAAATCTTTATTAATGTATATCTAAAAATCACAGAGTAAATTGAAGTTGTTCTATTTTTCATTGAATTACCTTTTTTAAATGATTAATTGCTGCTGTTACTAAAAAAGAAACTTAAAGCACTGTTGACACTTTTATTACTCTTATTTTATTACTAGCACTTGAATAATTACTTTAAAAACTTGAAGCAATGTTTATGAGAAACACTTGTTGGCTACATTATTTCAGTTTAATCTGTTAATATATCAATATTAACCTTTTTTAAATAAAGAAGTATTTTCAATTGCATATATGTTTTATTTATTTAATTTTTCAGTGGTTGGGGTGCCCTGGGGAAAAAAACACTATAAAGGGGTGCCGCAGATTAAAAAGGTTTGGGAACCACTGCTCTAGCTTCCCCACCTGTTTCACTGGGTGCTGCATCTTTCCCACAAATTGCATTCTTTTCTCTACATCAGGGTTTGTGCACACATGCACATGTCCAGACACAAACAGAGAGAGTATTTTTAACACTTTTGAACAGGTAATATGTAGTAAATACATTTACTAACATGATTTTTTGTTGCAATGTACAAATGTACAAAAATGGCCTGAAGGACAAAAGGAGGATGCAGTTTCTTAAGACAATAGGAGGATTAAAAGAGTAAAACAATGTTTGACGAATTTATGTGTCTTGGTCCTACAGTTTGCCACAGTCTCTCCCCTGAGCATGGAGATGAGGAGCTGTCACTGCGACCTCCGAGCATCGGCCCCTCTCCACACTCTTCTCCATCCCTGACACCCCGCTTGGCTCACAGGACCTTACCTGGGCACACCGAACCAGGCGAGGAGGATACCCTGGGCAGCACAGAGACCCTGAAACGTGGCGGTGACGAGCAACTCCTGAGCAGCTGCGAGTCAACAAAGACCATCTGTGATTCTCAAAACGTGTGCGGCAAGGAGGAGGGAGGTGTTGCAGGAAATCTAACACTCTCCATCAGCGTAGAGGAGGAGCATGACGGGACAGCGAGCAGCCCGGAGGAGTCCAAGGACCATTTCGATTGGACCAGTGAGGAAGCGCCGTGCCGACCGGACAGCCTCATGGGGATCCAGTCCTTCCAGGCGAGTCACAGTAATCTAGCCAGTCTGGGTTTGGCGTTTCCTGCACAGAACGGCTTGCTGGCAATCGCTCGCTGGCCAACTGTGGCTGATCGCGCCGCCCCACCAGATGACTGGGAGAGTTACACATACTCACCCGGTTATGATAGACACAGCAAAGCTGATTCCAGCAATGACAGGTACACATCAAGGGCTGAATGATTTTTATATTACAGAAAGTACTAGATGCTAGTTTTCAGTACGACTAATTTACTCTGGGTGACTCAATCTAAAACATGGAAAGGGCGTCCCAAAATGAAAAATGTATACATTATATTTTGCATAAAGATAATGAAGCCTATTTCTATGACAATAAGATTTTTTGCATTGTGACATTATTTTCATTACAATCAAGTGCATTTAAGGTGTCTGTAATCAGTACATTTTGCTTTTAAGGTTTTTTTGTAGTTTCCATTAGATTGTCATTATTAAATACTGTATTTTTACCACATTACTGTAGAATTTTTTTTGTCTCGTTTTAATCAGCATAATTTAACCCTTGTGTTGTGTTCGTTTTGTGCTAACACATTTTGTGTTCCTGGTTTATAAATCTCTCATATTGCATATATTATCATAAGATATTGCAGTAGATCTTTTTATCAACTTCTTTTTTTAGTGATTATGACAGGTTTTGAACTATATATATACACACACACGATCAGCCACAACATTAAAACCACCTGTCTAATATTGTGTAGGTCCCCCTCGTACTGCCAAAACAGCGCCAACCCTCATCTCAGAATAGCATTCACAATTGTACAGAGTGGTTATCTGAGTTACCGTAGACTTTGTCAGTTTGAACCAGTCTGGTCATTCTCTGTTGACCTCTCTCATCAACAAGACATTTCCATCCACAGAACTGCCGCTCACTGGATGTTTTTTGTTTTTGGCACCATTCTGAGTAAATTCTAGAGACTGTTGTGTGTGAAAATCCCAGGAGATCAGCAGTTACAGAAATACTCAAACCCGCCCATCTGGCGCCAACAATCATGCCACGGTCCAAATCACATTTTTTTCCCCATTCTGATGGTTGATGTGAACATTAACTGAAGCTCCTGACCCGTATCTGCATGACTTAATGCACTGCACTGCTGCCACACGATTTGCTGATTAGATAATCACATGGATGATTGTTGGTGCCAGATGGGCTGGTTTGAGTAATTCTGTAACTGCTAACAGGTGTGTGTGCGTGTGCGTTTGTGCATGTGTGTTTGTCCTTGTGCGTTTGTGCATGTGCGTGTGTGTGTGTGCGTGCGTGTGTGTGTCCAAGGACTTTGTGTGTGCAAAAACACATCCACTTATGTGCTCATCTAAAGGATTGGGATGCTCCTGAACACTTAATATTTCTGTGTTTTGTAGTCTAATCCATTCATTTCCAATGGCCGGTCACTTTTGACCGGGAACACAACAAGTGTAACAAAGTGAAATAAAACCAATAAAATGTAAAGAAAATGGTCCAAATGTTTTTTGTGTTTTAAGATGCCATATTTGATCAAAGTCAAGGAATTTTATTCCAATTGGATTAAGTAAAAAAAAAGATTAATAAAAAAAAAAAACGTCCAGGTCAAAAGTACTGGTTTGGGAACCGTCCAGTACTTTATAAATACTATATCATTTAGATTATTACAATTTAAATAGTGTATATATTTTTTTGCATCATAGCAGTGAACATTTGTTGCATAAATGTGCTTAATTGTCTTGATAATAATATTACATAATGCAAAAAAATAAAAGCTTGAATTTGAATGTTCATAAAAACAGGCTTCATTTTATTAAATATCAAATTTCACCACAAAATTAAAATAAATATGTCTCGAACATTTCTTGGTGAGATTCATCCATATATACAAATGTACTGTACATGATGTGTAATACAACCTAATGTGAACAAATTTTTATTTTATTTTTTTTAAATCATTTGGCAATAAATGCCCTCTGGAAATTATTTTCAGGGGCATTTTTATCTTAATTAGGGAATTATATTTTCCTTAACCATATATAAAATACATGGCACGTCATCCATTTACAGTATGTGAAATACTTAAAATAAATTAATTCAAATATATTCTCAATTTGAACAATTATGTCTGTTACCTATAAAATCAACCAACATCAAATACACAATTAGTAATAATGTACATATGCAAGATATCAACATAAAACAATAAATACACTACTAGTATACATTTTAAATAATTATATGGTTACTGATTTTGATGAATTCACTGCAAGTGCATTTTTGACCCCGAAATTTTAAATGTCTGGGGCATTGGGGTATTTTTGCCCCAAGCCCTGGTTAATTTCTGCCCCTGAACATAACACATCTGAAATTAACATTTAACTTAAATTACATTTATTAAAAAACAATGTTTTAAATATTTGAAAACAGAAAATGTGCATTATCCATTGTGCTGGCTGTCAGTAGATTATGGACGAATTCTGTTAATACTGTATATATACATCAGTCTGTCACTACAACGTCAAATGCACCAATCCTTTGCTCTCTTCTTTATATATTTTGTAACCGAACCACTGAAAAACTGTGTTTTTGTTTTTTGTAAACAAGGAGATCTGGCCGTCATTACTCTGATTAACCGATGTTATTTGTGTGTGTTTTGTGTATTGTTCAGGTCTAGTGCAGAAGACTGTCTGGTTCTGATCTGCTGTGGTCTGTATGATCTGTTGAGAGGAGTTCTTCTGCTGCTGCCGGATCTCCTGCTGGAGGAGGTGATGGATAAACTCATCCAGCCTGAAGCTCTGCTCATCCTGGTCAACCACTCGTCTCCTCTCATACAGCAGGGCGTCATGAAGGTCTGCTCTTGTTTATCTTTATCTCTCTCTCTCTCTCATAGCAGAGCTCTTGGGGAGACAGGGGGTAATCAGAACACACTAGATTTCTTCAATCCCATAAAAACAAGAGTGATGACATTCACTCTGCACATGCTCAGTAGAGTTCTCTCTCTGCCTGAGAAAAGGAAATGTGTGCTCGTTTCACGTTGTAGGAATTTACAACAAAATTGTTTAAAGGTTTGATGTCTTGGAAGTTAAAGTGATATACAGTACTGTGCGAAAGTCTTAGGCACATAAGATGTTTCACAAAAGCATTTGTCTTAAGATGGTTATTTATATATTCAGCTTTAGTGTGTCAATAGGAAATATAAATGTTAGACTCACAAACATTACTTTTGCAAATAGAAAAGATTAGAATAGAAGAACAGGGAGCCCTGCTACAGATGTCATGGTCCCCACAGAGCCCCCCTCTGAACATCGTGTCAGTCTGAGATTACATAAAGAGACAGAAGCAATTGAGACAGCTTAAATAGATAGAAGAACTGTGGTGAATTCTCCAAGAAGCTTTTAACATCCTATCTGCCAACAACCAAGAAAAACTGTGTCCAGGTGTATCTAGGAGAATTGGTGCTGTTTTAAAGGCAAAGGTGGTCACACTGAATACTGATTTAGCTTTTTTATGTTTACTGGACTTTGTATGACATTAACTGATAAATGAAAACTATTTACGACATATTTTTGAAGACATCCTCACTATGCAACAGTTATCACAAGTGCCTAAAACTTTTGCACAGTAATGTATATTCCATCTGTTGGTTGTTATTTAACAGTTAACATCAATGAAAGATGCCTACACTGTCACTTGAAGCTTTCAAACAAGATTTTATTATGGCTTTGTTGTTATGAGATTAATAATATATGACTGAATTGAAAGATTGAATCCTTACAATATGTATTATATTATATACAAATATGTATTATATTATTTTATATTATATTAAAAGATATATTATATTATAATATATTATATAGTTCATAAAAAGATCTAGTTGAAGACCGTTCTTGTCTTTTAGTATTTAAAATCTAATAATATTTAAGTAAAAATATACAATTTGAAATAATCACATCACACATATATTTTTAATTTAAACATATTTTCCTGACAGCTAAAATAATTATTATCATATAAAGGCAAAACCATTAATATTAAGTAATATTAATTCTTATTAAAGCAATGACCTTATTGCTTTATTATGTGCTCTTATGTAAAACACAGTGGGTGTACATATATACTGTAGATATGTAAGGAATAATTGACGACGGACCATTAAATTGTTGAAAAATAATGCACACCTGAGGTGGTAATACGTTCACGATGTGCAGCGGAGCAGCATTACACCTCGGGTGTGCATTATTTTTCAACAATTCAATGGGCCGGAGTCAATTATTCAGCTTATACCACACTTACCACACCTTAATATATCGTTCAGGGTTTTATATCTCAAGACATTTTCTGGTTTTCGTCCCTAAAACAATCTTGTGAGTGGAAATACTTTCTTCTGCCACAGATTCAGCGTTTTACTTTGATACAGCTCAAGCCTCCGTTGCTAGTTTGAAAACGTCACTTTAGAACTTGCAATGGAGGATGTGCTGCTTTTCAGCATTGGAGCAACAAGGTTGTGTGTGTGTGTGTGCAAGAAAAAGAGAGAAACTGAGAGAGATCGCGAGTGGAATTATTACCGCTAGTTATGTAGGTATTTGTGGTTCTGTGAATTCAGAATGACCGCCAGAGGTGGTGCTTAAGCACTAGTGGATTATCACAGCGCCAGCTAGATAGGTCGAGAGAATATACCAACAAAGTCATGTAGTGACATTGGCTGAGCCTGGAGGATAATACCCACATTAACTCAGCGTACAGCCTTGATACGTCTTTCTCGTGCATTCCGAGTGAACCACAGTTACCTACATAACTAGCGTTCTGTTTCATTCCTCCTGACTGCCAGAGGCAGTGCTTAAGCACTAGTGAATGACTACTACTAACATAGTCTTGAGGAATGCCACTCACCTGAAAAACATTCAAGGCTGTCCCTGAAGAACCGCTGAACTCACAGCATGAGGGATAGCAATATTGACCTTGTAGAATGTAGACACAGCTCTAGTAGAATGACAAGAGATACCTCCTGGCAAGGGCTTTTGGGATTTCTTGTATATCAGAGTGATCACCTCCACAGTCCAATATGACAATCTCTGCTTAGATACAGCGGCACCCTTCTGGACACCACCATAGCAAACAAATAACTGATCTGTTTGTCTAAGACGAACGGTAGCATCCACGTAACACCTCAAGGCTTGCACAGGACACAAGAGGTGATCCCTCGACTCATCTGATTGGGACGAACACTGAAATGCAGCCAGATTAATGGACTGATTTACAAACTGAGGAAACAGAACTTTAGGAAGAAATGGTTGATTTGGCCGAAGCACAACGCCAGAATCATCCGGCAACCAATGCATGCATAACTGTAGGATCCAACCCACAATCCCTGCACCATGAAGAGAAAAAAATTCCAATGTGCAGCGTAGAGCTGATGTGTGGATGCAGCCCTAGCACTAACAATAGTATGAACAACAGCAGGTTCACAGCAGATCCTTCCAGAGCTGAAGCTACCACGGTCTGCCCACCAATAGTCTCAGAAGTATGGGAAACCAAGGCCTAGCTGGTCATCTGGGTGCTACAAGAAGCACCCTGTGGTTGCACAGGGAGATCCTTGGTAATGTCTCCCACAACAGTGGAATAGGAGGAAATACATAAATTAGGCAGTTCGGCCACTGGTGAGACAGCGCATCCTGTCCAAATGGGCTGGAAGGATCCGCATTCCTCTGGGCCATAGAGGATACAGAGCTGCAATCATGCACCTCGTGAAAACACGAGGGGCCAGAGACAGACCGAATGGTACGACCTTGAATTGATAGTCTTGGTTTTTGAAACTGAATCGAAGAAACTTCCTGTGCTAAGGTGCAATCGGAACATGAAAGTATGCGTCCTTCAAGTTGATGCTCGTAAACCAATACTCCCTCATGACAGACCAAAGAACGTCGGTTGCGCGTAACATTCAAAAGGGCAGAGTTTTCAGGAACAAGTTTAGATGCCTTAAATCGAGAATTGGACGAAAACCACCATCTTTTTTCAAAACTAGAAAATAAGATGAATAAAAAAACCTCCCTTTGAACGAGGGAATGAACCTTTTCTATGGCTCCTTTGCCCAACAGAGAACAAATTTCCTGAGAGAGAGCCACTGAACAAACTGCATCCCTGACTACTGTAGGGACAATCCTTGAGAACTTGGGTGGACGGCGTCAAAACTGTAGAGCATACCCCCAGCCCAGGGTAGTCAAAACCCAGGAATCTACTGTTGTGCTCCTCCAGTACTGTAGGTGTTGCATTGAAAAACGATCGGCTGACGGCCCAAGCACTTCAGGCTTTATGCCAATGAGGAGGCCGAAATATTGAGCATCGTCAGCAGCACGAGGCCTCTTTGGGCTCTGAGGATGCGTAGGATGCTGCCGGAAGCATTGTTCTGGCATTGTATAGCGATAGCGAGCTTGGGCTGTCGGCACCTTAAAGGCAGGATTGTGCTGCACCTGTGTCAGCTGACAAGTGGGCTCCGACAGTTTCACACTTTTTTCCAGCAGTTCTGGAATGTTAGGCCCAAAAAGGTGTCCAGGAATGATTGGGAGGTCCTGCAGAGTCTTCTTACAATCCTCAGGCAGTTTCGCCTGAGCAAGCCACACTTGGCGGTGGGCTGCCAGAAGTGTAGCGGTAAGAGTACCTAGTTCACAGGTCACATGGCCCATAGTCAGAAGAGCCGTCTGTAGGAACTGAGAAACTGAGGGTCAACGTTTGCTGACTCCAATGTATTGGTGGTAGCGAGGAGTAACTGACAGATTGTATTCTCAGCTCAGATTATATAGGCAGCAGATTCGTATGCCTTTTTCAGCAGTGAGTCTGTGCGACCATATTGGGCACTGGGGCATCGCACATTACCCCGTAGGGCCTCGTCAGTTGACATCACCAGGGCTGCGACAGGCTGCTCTATTTCTTGAGCACAGCCCACCCTGATTGAATCTGCTTCAGTCATAGACGCTAGTGTACGAGCAGTCTTTGATCACCACTTAGGTGCACTAGACCCTGTGAGGGCTTTAGAAAATTCTGACACAAAATCTTTGCATGGTGGCATAGCAAAGGAAGTCGCAGCTGAGAACTGTCTAAAAAAGACATTGGACTGGGCTGGTTAGGCAGGTAAATTTTTCAGCCCTAGACGAGCAACCGCCATCGGAGCACAGCCAAAGTGTCATCTGAAGAGGACGGAGCCTGTCCTGATGACTGAACTGAATCCCCTCTAGAACCCCCCACAGCTGAAAGACCAGAATGAACATCCTTGGGGGAAGATTGCACAATAACATTCACAGCATCCAACTGATCGTGAAAAAGTCAGAAGCACTAGTAGAGAGCACATCAGAATGATGAGAAGAAAAGGGGAGTCAAGAGGCTCTTCCCCAATTATTTACTTGAACTATCCTCATCCTCCTGTGTTAAAGTTACAGGAGTGGCAGGCACCCCAGGCTGAAGCTATTGAAGGAGACATTTTAGCTCTAACATCTCAAAAGAAAGGACAACAACTGTCTTAGAAAGTGAATTCTCCTCCATATGATCGCTCAGTGAATTTGCCTTTTTCTTAGATGGGGGCGGGGCACCAGCTGCCGCAGACGCACAACATTTCCCAGTCCGTGTGGTGGGAGGTAACTTCGACTCCCCAAGTTTCACCATCGAATTAGGGTCTAACCCAGCTAGACGGAACCGCCTCTCCGACATAGTAAAAGACTAGCCCATAATAGCCTCTCTCAAATGCTGAATTCCCAAACAAGGCAGACAGGCATCATGGCCGTCGTCAAGGCGAAGTGTATTGGGCCGCAGCTTACATGTCAGTTGGAGGCCAGTGGCAATAGAACCGTGAGCCATGATCACTTCGTTAACAAAAACACCCCCAGATAGAACCAAAAGGCAAAGGCAAACAGAGCAGTAAATAGCCTGGGGAGATACCGCGATGATGAACAAAAAAGTAATACAATTCCTCCGGATAGAACCGAAAGGCAGTTCAGCAAGGAACGTTCGCGGAAAAACGTAAAAGAAAATATATCCACACTCTGATAACTGGCCGCCGGACTGCACCGAGGAGCACAGCGTATAACAAAAATCCAAAAAGAGCTTAAGATTTTAAAGTTAGTGGGGGACCGCCATCTTTTCAGCACTGTAAACAATAGCCACCGGATAACACCGAGATGCACGAAGTGTTATGTATAAAGTGGCTATTATCCTCGAGGCTCAGCCTATGTCACTACATGACTTTGTTGGTATATTCTCTCAACCTATCTAGCTAGTGCTGTGTGTGTGTGTGTGTGTGTGTGTGTGTGTATGTATGTATATATATATATATATATATATATATATATATATATATATATATATGTATGTGTGTGTGTATAGTGTGTGTGTGTGTGTGTGTGTGTGTATACAGTTGTGCTCAAAAGTTTGCATACACTGGCAGAAATTGTGAAATTTTGGCATTGATTTTGAAAATATGACTGATCATGCAAAAAAACTGTATTTTATTTAAGGATAGTGATCTTATGAAGCCATTTGTTATCACATAGATTTTTGGCTCCTTTTTAAATCATAATGATAACAGAAATCACCCAAATGGCCCTGATCAAAAGTTTACATACCCTTGAATGTTTGGCCTTGTTACAGACACACAATGTGACACATACAGGTTTAAATGGCAATTAAAGGTTAATTTCCCACACCTGTGGCTTTTTAAATTGCAATTAGTGTCTGTGTATAAATAGTCAATGAGTTTGTTAGCTCTCACGTGGATGCACTGAGCAGGCTAGATACTGAGACATGAGGAGTAGAAAAGAACTGTCATAAAACCTGCGTAACAAG
>NC_059366.1:44932500-45040000 GCF_019703515.2 Myxocyprinus asiaticus | reverse complement strand
TAAAGGCGTCATTTTCTTTATGCAAATTGGAATTTCCCATTTTTATTGTTTTTCTTGTAGGGTTAAATATGAACAGGACATTTTCTTGACAGGTTTTATGAGAATCACCCGTTCAGGTCATTGACAACCAATATTTTGTGTTGTCTCGTCTCTCTCCTCTCCAGTCTGGATTTAGAGGACATGGAGAACATCTCTCCGTTCAGGATGCGTTGTATCATCCCTGTGTTGGGTCTGCTGGAGAACTCTCTATATGACAACTCACTTGTGCACAACACGCTCTGTGTGCTACTGCAGCTCCTCAACACCTGCCCAAAGCTGGCAGATATCCTGCTGGATCACGGCCTACTCTACGTGCTCTTCAACACACTCTCCACACTCAACGGCCTGGAGAACGGGTACACATCATGCCCTGCTGTTGCTCTCAGACATGAGTGTATAAACCTCATTTCAATCAGAGGAACCATGATTCCAGCCTAGAGTTACAGCCTCTTTTGCCAAGTAGATTTAAAATATTAATTGCAAGAAAGAAAATACAGTAAAAATCTAGTAAAAAAAAAATAAAAAGACATTTTCCACTCATATTTTCATATTTATATTCATAAGTAACATGCAAGAATGATGTATAAGCTGCAATTTAATAAGATACACAATAATTATATATATATATATATATATATATATATACACACACCTTTGCATCCTTTGTACAATCACACCACCCAGCCCTACTGTTCTCCTTTCATAAAATACTTCTATTATATTAAGTTTGAACACTTTCTCGATGTTGTTTGCTCTGTAGAATTCCTCCGAATGACTACAGGCTGGTGGTGTGTGATATTCAGCAGTTGTTGGTGGCGGTCACCATCCACTCCTGCAGCTCTTCAGGTTCTCAGTACTTCCGCATCATTGAGGATCTCATCACGTTACTAGGATACATGCAGGCCAGCAGAGTTCGCCGCACACAGGGTAAAAAGGAAGTAACAATATTAGCATTAACAATGACAAAGACATGCATGAATCATTAGGTGGAATACTATAATCTCTGTTGTGATTCTGTCTGTCAGAAATGGCCATGGCACTGCAGTTCCGTGTGATCCAGGCTGCCATTGATTTCATTAAGACCACAGCCAATCAGGACCCTCAGAAATCCAGCAGCGGCAGCGACGTGCACGTCCCCACCTCGCCACACCACTCGTTGCATCAAAAACGCAAAAGCATCGCAGGTAAGACAGTTTAAGAGATGAGAAGATTTTGTGTTTGTCATGGTTTTTGGGTTACTGAATGCCATTTAAAGAGTTTGTTGAGCTAAAAATACAAATTCTGTCATTATTTATACACCCTCATGTGATTCCAAACCCATGTTTATTTTGTCCATTAATCCATTTTGTAGTAGTTAATTCTGGTTTTGTTAAAACAAGCATTATTTAAACACAAGGAACAACGTTCTTGGTATTTATAACACTTACAGTTTTGAACATGCGGTTATCTCAGGTCCAGAGGCATCATGGGATAGAACAGTGTCCTTATTACGGTCAGGGGGCATGATTAATTGCTTTCATTTTTTTCAACTCATTATGTTTTTATAATTAATCGTGCTAAATTTATGCATTAAATCAACAGCCCTAATTTGAACCTGGATTTTGCCATGAAAGTAGCCATAGACGCTGAAATGATGTTCGAACTTTGAGCGTAAAGACACCATTTTTTATTGTGTAGTTGGGACAACATGAGGGTCTGTAAATGATTTTCATTTTTGTGTGAACTATCCCATTAAATTCCATATATGTTCTCCAAGTACCCTTGATAGGACTTTTATCTCCATTCATCTCGTCTTAAACCATCAGCCCTGTCACGCTTGACCGTTTAAGTGTCTGTGTTGTATCATTCCCTCCCTTTACATTCTCAAGGTTCAATGGGGCTGAAAGACTCCATAATCCCCCGTATCCCCCGGCAACACTACTGTTCATACGGCCTGATTCCTCTGCCCTCCCCCTTCACCTTCCTGTCCCAGGACTCCCCCCTTCCCTCCCCTACTGGAGCAAACTCCTTCGTGTTCCCCTCAGGCTCAGGTAGCCATCGACCCCGTCTGCACAGACAGACGACAACATCCTGTCTGTCGAGAGGATGTTGTCTGTGTGCAGTGAAGCGAGTGAAGTGCATGTCTCTAATCTGCCGGGTGTCCAAGACTGCTGGTGCATGTGTGTGTTTATGATGCTATTAACTTTAATGAAACAAGACTAAGGAAGTGCAGAGTGATCTCCAGAGCATCCCAAGTGATGCACCAGGCTTCTAATCCTTTGCGTAGGATTCTCTGTCTGTTTGTCCAGTTTTTAGGTGCTTTATTGACATGACAAATATTTGTACATTCGTATTGCCAAAGCATTTACAGCTCAGCTGCATACAAATAAAACAGTGCAAAACAAACACAGTGCAAATCAATGTACATAATATATACAATGAATGTACAGTATACTTGACAAAAAAGGTAAAAAGGATCATGTTAAATAATAAAAGTTACACATAAAGGAAAAAGAAGATATGACTAAAAAATCTTAGTCTGTTTGTCTCTCTTATTCTCTTACTGATCCCTGTTTACATCTGGTATTATCATCTGTCTGTTGAGTGATCCGATCACAAGTGGACAGTGTAAAATACTGGTATAAATGGGGTCAAATGCATCTTGTAATTCATCACTCAAACCGTTTGAAGTGATCATATGGCCACATCACTTTTCTGATGTAAACACTAAACTATCTATCTGTCTGTCGTTTATCTTTCTGTCTATTTGTCTGTCTATCTGTCTGTCTGTTGATTTGTCTGTCTGTCTGTTTATCTTCTGTCTGTCTATCTATATATCTATCTATCTCTGTCTGTCAGTCTGTTTTATTTGTCTGTCTATTTATCAATCTGTCTATCTGACCGTATTTATCTGTATGTTGTCTGTCTGTCTGTCTATCTGTTTATATGTCTGTCTATTTATCTATCTGTCTATCTGACCGTATCCGTGTATCTGACTGTCTGTCTTTCTGTTCATCTATTGCTCTATTTTTCTGTCTGCCTGACTGTATTTATCTATCTGTCTGTCTGTCTCTCTGACTGTGTCTGTCTGTCTGTCTATCTACCTATCTGTCTATCTTCATGTATGTCTGTTTATATATCTTTCTATCTGACATGTATCTGTCTGTCCGTCTGTCTGCCTACCTACCTGTCTTTTTCTGTATGTCTGTTTATCTTTGTCTATTTGTCTGTCTATCTGTCTGTCTGTTGATTTGTGTGTCTGTCTGTTTATCTTCTGTCTGTCTGTCTATATATCTATCTATCTCTGTCTGTCAGTCTGTTTTATCTGTCTGTCTATTTATCAATCTGTCTATCTGACTGTATTTATCTGTATGTTGTCTGTCTGTCTGTCTATCTGTTTATATGTCTGTCTATTTATCTATCTGTCTATCTGACCGTATCCGTGTATCTGACTGTCTGTCTTTCTGTTCATCTATTGGTCTATTTTTCTGTCTGTCTGTCTGTCTGACTGTATTTATCTATCTGTCTGTCTGTCTCTCTGACTGTGTCTGTCTGTCTGTCTGTCTATCTACCTATCTGTCTATCTTCATGTATGTCTGTTTATATATCTTTCTATCTGACATGTATCTGTCTGTCCGTCTGTCTGCCTACCTACCTGTCTTTTTCTGTATGTCTATTTATCTTTGTCTATTTGTCTGTCTATCTGTCTGTCTGTTGATTTGTGTGTCTGTCTGTTTATCTTCTGTCTGTCTGTCTATATATCTATCTATCTCTGTCTGTCAGTCTGTTTTATCTGTCTGTCTATTTATCAATCTGTCTATCTGACTGTATTTATCTGTATGTTGTCTGTCCATCTGTCTATCTGTTTGTATGTCTGTCTATTTATCTATCTGTCTATCTGACCGTATCCGTGTATCTGACTGTCTGTCTTTCTGTTCATCTATTGGTCTATTTTTCTGTCTGTCTGTCTGACTGTATTTATCTATCTGTTTGTCTGTCTCTCTGACTGTGTCTGTCTGTCTGTCTATCTACCTATCTGTCTATCTACATGTATGTCTGTCTGTCTGTTTATATATTTTTCTATCTGACATGTATCTATTTGTCTGTCTGTCTTTTTATTTATCAGTCTTTATCTATCAGTCTATTTATCTGTCTGTCTGTCTGTCTGTCTGCCTACCTACCTGTCAATCTTTCTGTATGTCTATTTATCTTTCTGTCTGTTTGTCTGTCTATCTGTCTGTCCGTCTATTTATCTGTCTGTCTGTTGATTTGTCTGTCTGTCTATATATCAATCTGTCTATCTGATTGTATTTATCTGTATGTTGTCTGTCTGTCTTATCTGTTTATATGTCTGTCTATTTATCTATCTGTCTATCTGACCGTATCCGTGTATCTGACTGTCTGTCTTTCTGTTCATCTATTGGTCTATTTTTCTGTCTGTCTGTATTTATCTATCTGTCTGTCTGTCTATCTACCTATCTGTCTATCTACATGTATGTCTGTCTGTCTGTTTATATATCTTTCTATCTGACATGTATCTATCTGTCTGTCTGTCTTTTTATTTATTGGTCTTTATCTATCAGTCTATTTATCTATCTGTCTGTCTGCCTACCTACCTGTCTATCTATCTGTATGTCTATTTACTGTATCTATCTTTCCATCTGACTGTCTGTATCTGGGCTCGGGTGGTTGACAATTATCTGCTCACAGTTTGCTCTGTTCAGTATGTTTGTTGTTGTGTTCACTACATGTGTGTGTTTGTCAGGTCGGAGGCGGTTCACTCTGGCTCAGTCAGACTCGTTGTTGACACGGATGCGTTCTGTGGCCAGTGATGAGTTGACGCAGATGATGCAGCGGAGGATGAGTCGAGAGAACCCCATCAGAGCCAGTGAGACTGAGTTCATCCAGCGGCTGCAGAGACTTCTGGTTCTGGCTGTTAACAGACTCATATATCAAGGTACCACACGCATAATGACAAGACATCTGCTCATAAACATTTTCCATATTAACATGATACCATGTCCAAAAATGTTTTACTTATTACAAAGTAATTTTTGGTACTTTTATTTTGTGATTACAAAAACAATCATGTAAGCTAAACAACCTTTCTATTTCTCATTGTTCTCCAGATAACAACCAGGATTTCTTCGACCTCTTGAACTTTCCCGAGTCTCCTGATCACGTGGTGTCCGTGCCACTACCTTGCGAGCAGATGTCAGAGGAGGACAGCTCCACCCCTTCCACATCTCTTCCACCGAGCAACATGAAAAGCTTCCGCAAAGACATTCTCAAACTCATGATGGAGGGCATGAAGATCAGCCTGGTTAGTCACTGATAGTAGAAGACTGGATTTCTTTCTTAACTCATATCAAGAGAGAATGTTATGTGGTGCAACACTTTTCATTTTTCTGTCCTCTCTAAAAGTGAAGTTCTGTGCAAAGCAACAAAATCACAGAACACATTTGATGTTTATGTGGAGATATGTGGAGATTTTAGACCAATGAAATTTCCCTGTGGGCGGAGTTACCCAGTGCAACCTGACAATAAAAGCCAAGTGACTAACAAAATGGCTTGTCATGCTGGTTAGGATAAAAGCTCAGATTATTAAGTCGTTTCTGATTATGAGAGTTATTTCCACATGCAAATACACTTGTTTGTTTGTTTGTTTTTTGGTCTCTTCACCTGGTGGAATAGAGTAAGGGGCCGTTCATATAGGACGTGTTCAAAAACTGCTATGCTGACAGCACCAGAATGGAGCAGAACTTTTTACTGATGGTGTGACACTAAATAAACAGCAATGTTTACATGATACAATGGCCAAAGACATCTGTCTTACACTTAGTGTATGTACATAGAACAACAGGAAAAAAAATAGTCCAGATGAAATGCAAGACTATTTTCTAAGCCGTATGGAATTTAGTGGAGTACTTGGGCATATGATAAAATTTTATTCTACAGATGAAGTCAGAAGTTTACATTCACTTTACAAACTCCATTTTTTAACCACTCCACAGATTTAATATTAGCAAAATATAGTTTTGGAAAGTCGTTTAGGACATCTACTGTAATTTTTCCATCAATTGTTTACAGACAGATTGTTTCACTTTTAATTGACTTTATCACAATTCCAGTGGGTCAGAAGTTTACGTACACTAAGTTAACTGTGCCTTTAAGCAGCTTGGAAAATTCCAGAAAATGATGTCAAGCCTTTAGACAATTAACTTCTGATAGGATGTGTATTGAATTGTTGGTGTACCTGTGGATGAATTTTAAGGCCTACCTTCAAACTCAGTGCCTCTTTGCTTGACATCATTGGAAAATCAAAAGAAATCAGACAAGACCTCAGAAAACAATTGTGGACCTCCATAAGTCTGGTTCATCCTTGGGAGCAATTTCCAAATGCCTGAAGGTACCACGTTCATTTGTACAAACAATAGTACGCAAGTATAAACACCACGGGACCACACAGCCATCATACCGCTCAGGAAGGAGACACATTCTGTCTCCTAGAGATGAACGTAGTTTGGTGTGAAAAGTGCAAATCAATCCCAGAACAACAGCAAAGGACCTTGTGAAGATGCTGGAGGAAACAGGTAGACAAGTATCTATATCCACAGTAAAACAAGTCCTATATTGACATAACCTGAAAGGCTGCTCAGCAAGGAAGAAGCCACTGCTCAAAAACCACCATAAAAAAGCCAGAATACAGTTTGCAAGTGCACATGGGGACAAAGATCTTACTTTTTGGAAAAATTTCCTCTGGTCTGATGAAACAAAAATTGAACTGTTTGGCCATAATGACCATCATTATATTTGGAGGAAAAAGGGTGAGGCTTGCAAGCTGAAGAACAACATCCCAACTGTGAAGCATGGGGGTGGCAGCATCATGTTGTGGGGGTGCTTTGCTGCAGGAGGGACTGGTGCACTTCACAAAATAGATGGAATCAAGTGGAAGGAAAATTACGTGGATATGTTGAAGCAACATCTCAAGACATCAGCCAGGAAGTTAAAGCTCATTGCAAATGGGACTTCCAAATGGACAGTGACCCCAAGCATACCTCCAAAGTTTTGGCAAAATGGCTTAAGGACAACAAAGTCAAGGTATTGGAGTGGCCATCACAAAGCCCTGATCTCAATCCGATAGAAAATTTGTGGGCAGAACTGAACAAGCGTGTGTGAACAAAGAGGTCTACAAACCTGACTCAGTTACACCAGTTCTGTCTGGAGGAATGGGACAAAATTCCAGCAACTTATTGTGAGAAGCTTATGGAAGGCTCCCAAAATGTCTGACCCAAGTTAAACAATTTAAAGGCAATGTTACCAAATACTAACAAAGTGTGTGTAAACTTCTGACCCACTGGGAATGTGACGAAAGAAATAAAGCTGAAATAAATAATTCTCTCTACTATTATTCTGACATTTCACATTCTTAAAATAAAGTAGTGATCCTAACTGACCTAAGACAGGGAATGTTTTCTACGATTAAATGTCAGGACTTGTGAAAAACTGAGTTTAAATGTATTTGGCTAAGGTGTATGTAAACTTCTGACTTCAAATGTATGTGTAAGTAAAATATAGTTTTGTGTTGTGTATTCTCAGGGCAGCACCGGGCGTGGCGGCGCCCCTCACCAACAGTGGAGAAGAATCCTCTGGTCCTGTCGCGACACATTCAGGGTCCAGATCGGCCGTATGCTGGTGCACACGCTTAGCCCTGCAGTTCCTCTGGAGGACAGAAAGGAGGCGCTGGAATTTGTGTATGAGCAGAGCTACTCTGAGATCCTGAGAGAGAGCCTCAGTCCCGGCCTCGAGGTGAGGACGCAGAATATTGTCGGCTGCGGCGATTTATTGCTTTTGACTTTATTGACCAAACTTTAATGAAACTTTAAAACATGAAAAAAATTATGAACATTTAAATAAAACATGTAACAAACCTGTTTAAAATATTTATCAACATAAAATGTGCAAACTTGAGCTCCTGAAATAATAGCATATAATGAGCATACTGAAGTACAAGTAATTTTTTTAGAAGTTACTCTGTTTTTAATTCTTCATAGAGACTATTATTAAATGTAATTAAATGTAACATTTTGTTCATATTTTCCACTGTTGGGTAAGTTACTCAAAAGTTGTAATCCACTACAAATTACTGATAGTTCATGGGAAAAGTAATCACATTACAAATTACTTTACTTTTAAGTTACAATCTAAAACTCATATTTTCACAGAAAATTATTTTTTGTTTGTTTTTCCACTCTACGAACTTAATGTCTTTGTTTCTTTCTCGTTCATTATTGCTGTCCCTTCATCTGTCACAGAAACAAACCGATGTACATATGAACATAATTCATGTTTTAAATGTATTCTACATACTGTATATAATACTGTTTAGAATAGTTGTAAACCAAGTAATAAGGATGCACCGATCCGATACCTATATCAGTATCGACTTCGATACTGACGTTTTTAGATGGATCGGGTATCGGTCCGATGAGCCCGATCCGAATCCGATACTGTGTGTTAGTCATGTTAATTGTTGTCAAGCACCAAAAATGATATAAAAGAACCATAAAAGCACCATTTAAGTAGTCCAAATGACTCGTGCATTTTATTAAAGCCACTTGAAGACATGCGGTAGCTTTGTGAATCGCAAAAAGCTGTTTAATAAGTAAATATCTAGTATGCATGTGCAGCGTGTTAGTGAATGGCACAGCTCTGTTGACACACATACATAGCATGCACAGGTTGTTGATGCGCTCGAGCTCTCAGAGCAGCGCACAATATGTGAGCGCTCCACGTGAACAACATCTCAGATGTAGATACTCAATAGTTCGGTTTGCTTATAACATGCATTTAGAAAGGCAGCGGAGGAGCATTTCACCAGATTTTGAATAAGAAGCTAATTAAACTACTGTGAACAAGTCCACATGGAGACACTCACAGGACTTCCTGGAGTGTTCCGACCATCAAAATAAAAGCCTGAGGGTTTTAAAGTTAAAGCACAACTGATTATATTACTCTTGTATTATAAAATTCTAAAAGTCAATAATAATAATATTAATAATCAGCCGACACTGAGATTTCAGATATCGGAATTGGATCAGAAGAGAAAAAGTGGTATCGGTGCATCCCTACCAAGTAATGTACTTAAAAGTAATTATTAAGTAAAATAAAAGTTACTTTTTACTTAAAAGTAGTTAAAAGTAACTATAATCTCAATCAATGTGTTATACTACCTTTAGTAATCAGATAACAGTAACTAATTACTTTTTAATCAGATTACACCAAACACCAGTCATTTCGTTGACGAGAATGAAACTGTTTGCGTTAAAGCGTGTCGCAAGATTGACATTGGCTGATAGTTTTGTTGACCGAAATGGTGCATTTATTTTAATTTTTTTTGCATGGACTCCAGAGTCGATGTCTGTAGTGACATTTTGCGTGTGTTATTTGCTGACAGTTATCAGAGATGTGTACCCAATCAAAGAGCTGTTTTTGGGCACACATGCACACGTCCTCCGCTGGGAGGAAGCTAGTGACATTTCACTGGGCTTGTGTTTTATGCGTGTTCAGCAGCTGCCAGAACTCTCCTCTGACATACAGTAAATAACCCACAGAAACATCCTCATAATGCTCGGCAGCCTCTGCTGTTTCCATAGCAACAGTGACATCCACATCTGTTTTTCTCCATTATAGACTGGCACAGCGCTTTGCCACTGATAAGCATATAAGCTCGCTCATCTTTTGAAAACATCTGTTCTGTGAATGCACAAATGGCCTCTGGGAATAAAATAGTAGTATCTGTGTTGCAATGAACAACTGCGTTCTGATTGACAGGGACCCTACATAGTGCCCACAGGTTCCTACTCACTGAATAGGGGATACATATCGATGTTCACTTGACTTTATAAAATTAATTTATTTGGACAGCCTGACGTCATCAAACTCAAGCAACGCTTGAGTCACGCAGATTAGGGGTTTCGAGTATGATGACATCATATACTCATGTAAATAAACATAACAAATGACCATACTTTTATTTCCAGCACATCTCAAATTCTGTATTGTGTTTAATAGAATTCTGTGCTGGAAATGATGCTGATGGAAATTACATTTTAATGTTTTAAATAGCTATGGCTTATTTCATAGCTAACATTTTATGTATACAAAATACACACAATTAAATTATATTTTCACATTTTTTGCATAATTTTATAAAATGACCACTTGATTAGAAATTATGCCCAATAATCTCATATTTCATGCTTTTCACTGACACTTTGTCCACTTGATTAACAAGTACACTAACTTTTCAAAAATCTTTATTAGGGACAAAATTGTTTGGTGTGCTGGAAATGATGCCACAACTGGAACAGTCGTAATTTTGAACATTTTATAGAAATCATTTTCACACAATAAATATTGAAATGGTTTCTGTTTATTTCACTCTTTGTTTAGATGATCATAGTTTTAAACATGTAATAATTTGTATTTTTATAATGGATTTACATAGTTTCATATTAAAAGCCTGGGTCTGGGACAAGACAAGACATAAAAACCATTTAAAAAGTACCCAAATTAAGTGATAAAAGCCTGATTAAAAGGTTTCAAAATCAGATTTAATGTGACCTTTATATATCAACAACAACAAAAGCTAAAATCTGTTGAAAGCAGCCCCAGATTGAAGAAACACCCTTATCTAAAAATATATAAAATTACATGTCAAATGAAAATAAACAGTCATACTCAAAATCCCTAAATTTAGTGATACATGACTGTTGCAATGTATATGACTTTCTTTCTTCAGCAGAACACAAGTGAAGATATTTAGAAGAATATTTCAGCTCTCGTAGTCCATACAATGCAAGTGAATAGTGCACAGAACTTTGAAGCTCCAAATAGCACATAAAGGCAGCATAAAAGTAACCCACACAACTCCAGTGGTTTAACCCATGTCTTCTGAAGCTATCCAATCGGCTTTGAGTGACAACAGACCAAAATGTTACTCCTTTTTCACTATAAATCTTGACATCAGCTGTCTCCTTGGGAATCATGATTTCAAGCTTGATTACACTTCCTAGTGCCATCTAGCGCTCTGCGAATGCTTTATGCACTAGGAAGTGTAACTTGAAATCATGATTTTGTCTTGACTGAAAAGGCAAGATGTACAGTGAAAAAAGTTACATTTAGGTCTGTTTTTCACCCACACCTATCGTATCGCTTCTGAAGACATGGATTTAACCACTGGAGTCGCATGGATTACTTTTATGCTGCATTTATGTGCTTTTTAATGACTGAAACATTCACCTGTGAAGTGATGTATCAATGGACACTTGATCCCTATGCTGTTCAGACTGAGCATATATGTTTCCTACAATATGCAATCACTCATAAACCTGTCAACCAGTCACTTTATAAAACATTATTCCTATGATGGTTCGTGTGTTTTGTGCCTGTGTTTGTAGCATGGACCCAAGCTGGCTCTGTATCTGTATGAGCTGTTACACGACCACAAATACAGTTTGAGTAAAGAAGAGCAGGCGGCTGCCAACACCTTCATGACTACACTAAAGCTCTGTGGTCACCGCTGCATACCGCCCAGTGCTCCGGCCAAACCAGACCTCCTGAAAGCTATCAAAGAGGTGCGTTTTTACAAACATTTTTGTGCTCTATGAGGATGTCAATCGTGTTGCTGAAATTAGACCATGTAAAAATTATTTTACGGATCCCAAAAGTTAGCATGATACATCCCCTTTAAATGTTGTGTTGTTCTGCACAACAGTGTGTGTGTGTGTGTGTGTGTGTGTGTGTGTTTGTTTTGATATTGCTCAACTGAAGCTGACTTAATCTTCATTTCTTGAAGGAGCAACTAAAGTATGAGTCAGAGGCAAGAACCAGTAAAGGAGCTTGGGAAAAGAAGCTGGCAAACACTCAGACAAGGTAAGCGACTCTTAAACAAATAACACACAATCATGTGCACATATTTCCTGTCCTTGTTTTGAGCCGCTCTGTCTCTCAGTCTGTTACAGAGGCTGGACGGGAAGTCAAAGGAAATCTCGAAGATCGCAGCAGACGTCACTCAAAACGTGTCTCTCAGGCAGGGGATGGAGAGGAAGAAAGTCATGCAGCACATCAGAGGACTTTATAAGACAGACCTGAGCGCCAGCCGACACTGGCAAGAGCTCGTACAACAGCTCACTCATGACCGGTCAGTATCGCTCACAATAAAACTGTATACAGATCATAAATTCACACCAACACGGTTAAAAGAAGGTTCACCCAAAAATGTTGACACAGCTCTTCTCCAAACAAAGACAGTTGGTAGTGACCATGTCTGTCAATCTACAAAAGTAGTCCAGATGACTCGTTTGGTTTATCAAAGCCATCTGAAATCATACAATAGTTTAGGATACAATAGAGGGACAGACCAAAATTTATTTTGGATTAACTATTAATCTAATTTAATGAGAGCAAGTGAGATGTACAAGTTGCTGAAATGATATTAACATTTAATTTACATAAATAATTAAAAACAGTAATTGTGCATTATTGCAAAAGATGCTAATGATAAAGTGTTTGTTTTTCTTAGGGCGGTGTGGTACGATCAGTCCTCTTACCCAACGTCTTGGCAGTTGGATCCCACTGAGGGGCCGAACCGTGAGCGGAGACGTCTGCAGTGCTGCTACCTGACCATCCCCAACAAATACCTCCTCAAAGACCGACGTAAACTTGACAGTGAGCTTCCTCATTGTGTTTTTGTGATTTATGTTATTTACACGTAGTATTTTCAACTGGGTGAATCTCATGAAACATGTAAAGAACATATCATATTTCACCCCAAAATCATTCAAGTATATTTTTGGAGCATTAAGCACATAATATTTTCATTGTGACATTATTTTCGGGACAATTAAGCAGATTAACTGTTTCCTTCGAAGTACATTGGAGTAGTGAAGTACCGGTACTTCCATACCAAGTCGATACTAAAAATTTCGATTATCTGATGCATCGCAATCTTCATTTGAATGACCTTGATATCGATTCTTAAATTCTTAAATATCAATTCTTAAATTGTAGAAATGTATGTAGGTAAATACTGCTTTTTTTTTTATTACTGTATTGTGGAAAAACTGGAAAACATGCATTAATTATCTTTAACTAGATTTTTATTTCATTAAACATTTTGAATGTACTTGCTACAATGGTTGATAGGATGAATTTTAAATGATGATTTATGTCATTTTTTAAGCAGACATTTTCAAAATGGGGCCCCGGCTTGGTCGGTTGCTTGGGGCCTCAGAAATCGTAAACCTGCCCCTGATTTAGAGTGATATTAAATCGCAGAATTTTGTGCTTTAATTATCGCACTGGGTCATATAACCAACGGTACAAACTTGGCACAGTAGTGAACCTTCCCATAATTGGCCGACCTTCCAAAATTCCTCCAAGAGCACAGCAACGACTCATCCAGGAAGTCACAAAAAAGCCAAGGACAACATCCAAGGAACTGCAGGCCTCTCTCGCATCAGTAAAGGTAACTGTTCATGAAGGCTGGTCTGAATTTTGCCAAAACACACCTTGATGACCCTCAAACCTTTTGGGAGAATGTTCTGTGGACTGATGAGTCGAAAGTGGAACTGTTTGGAAGACAGGGGTCCCGTTACATCTGGCGTAAATCAAACACAGAATTTCACAAAAAGAACATCAAACCTACGGTCAAGCATGGTGGTGGTAGTGTGATGGTGTGAGGATGCTTTGCTGCTTCAGGGCGACTTGCAATAATTGAGGGAAACATGAATTCTGCTCTTTACCAGAAAATCCTAAAGGAGAGCGTCCGGTCATCAGTCCGTGAGTTGAAGCTCAAGCACAACTGGATTATGCAGCAAGACAATGATCCAAAGCGTAGGAGTAAGTCCACCTCTGAATGGCTCAAAAGAAGCTAAATTTAAGTTTTGGAGTGGCCTAGTCAAAGTCCTGACTTGAACCTGATTGAGATGCTGTGGCAGGACCTTAATCAGGCAGTTCATGCTCGAAAACCCTCCAGTGTGGCTGAACTAAAGCAGTTCTGTGAAGAAGAGTGGGCCGAAATTCCCCCACAACGTTGTGAAAGACTGATCTCCAGTTATCGGGTGCAGTTGTTGCTGCTAAAAGTTTAAGGGGGCAGTTAGTTTTTCACATGGGTGATATATAAAAAAATATTATAATATAAATATAATAATACTTAGGCTGCCTTTGTTTTATGTTATATCCCGTTTGAAGATCTAAAACAATTTAGTATGAAAAATACACAAAAATAGAAGAAATCAGGAAGGGGGCAAATACTCGTTGTGCATGACACCGTGGAGACTCACAGCATGTGGAGGCTCATGCTACTCTCCGCGATCCACACACAACTTACCACATGCCCCATTGAGAGCGAGAACCACTAATCATGACCATGAGGAGGTTACTCCATGTGACTCTACCCTCCCTAGCAACCGGGCTAATTTGGTTGCTTAGGAGACCTGGCTGGAGTCACTCAGCACTCCCTGGATTCGAACCCGTGACTCCAGGGGTGATAGTCAGCACCAATACTCGCTGAGCTACCCAGGCCCCCTGCATAGTACCTATTTTTGGAAACTTTTGATTATGCTGCCCTACAAAGTCAAAACTTTTCTCAACATCTGAGAAAAAGAGTTTTTAAGGTTTTTGATTGGTCAGCCAAATGTGGATCTCTTTCTGTTTTCTCTGAATCTGAGCAGAGCAGAGTCAAACCTGTCCATCACAGGACAGATCATCTAACAGACCCGATTTCATATCTCAATTTTGACACACTGTGTAGTTACTGCGTTTTGCCTTTGTAAATGTGTTTGTCCTCATCACAGACACCATCGAAGCTCCACTGGCCTTCCTGTTTGAAGTCAAGACTCACTCCTCTTCCTCCATAGTGAAGGACAAAGCCACCAGTGAGCCAATCAGGTAATCACACACACGCCCCCACCCATCACGCTTTACAAAAACACAGCTTGTCAGTTTTCAGTCACATCAAGGCTTCGTCCTCAGAGCAGAAAATATCAAAGAACGCAAACAGCCAAACATTTTGTTTTCCTCACTATTTAGGTTCACTAGGAGGTGTGTAAGTGTGGCGCCCTCTAGAGAGACAGCAGGGGAACTGTTGCTGGGTAAGACTTCCTCAGATTTTCTGTCTGAACTGTTCACTCTGTCTGGAGTGACCCCTGACATGCTTTTGTGTGTGTGTGTAGGGAAG
This sequence comes from Myxocyprinus asiaticus, assembly GCF_019703515.2. Lineage (NCBI taxonomy): Eukaryota > Metazoa > Chordata > Actinopteri > Cypriniformes > Catostomidae > Myxocyprinus > Myxocyprinus asiaticus. The sequence continues at coordinate 45,024,738 of NC_059366.1, read as the reverse complement.
TCTGGCATGTACTTTGTGGAGGAGAATGTAGCTGAGACGCATGATAACCAGGTAAGTTCTGCTTCTAAACATTAGAGCTGGGCATTGTGACAGTAGTAGAAAAGTCGACCAGGTTAGATTTAGGAATACTGTTCATACTCTGCTAGATATACAGTAGTTGCACGGCTGTCGGAGGACTGGACTGCTTCATTATGCTATTTACACACAAGAGCAGGACGTGTCGCAAAGAAGTCATAATGAGGAAGAAATTATTAAATTGTTAACCTTTCATTTGTACAGATGGTTGTTTACATGGTTATTGATATAAATAAAATTGTTCATATCATGATACAAGATTTTAGTAATGCTGCTCAAAGCGGTATTCATGATGTTATAAGGCATCTGTGTGTGATTTGAGACTTATAGCGTGTTGTTTCATCAGAGTCCACATGGAGAGACGGAGCCAGCCTCTTACTCCTGGACGTATGAGGACATAAAGGAAGTTCACAAGCGCTGGTGGCAGTTGAGAGACAATGCCATGGAAATCTTTCTTACCAATGGCAGGACGCTGTTACTTGCGTTTGATACCACCAAGGTAACAGCATCCAGTGCTGGGTAGTAACTTGATTAAATTACATTTTAAAATACTTGTAATCAGATTACAGTTACTTTTGTGGATAACATGATTAAATTAATAAGGCAAAGGCAGTAAATTGTTCATGATTTAACATATAACAGAGGTGGGGTGGAATTGCACACACAGACCTGACACTAGCTGGCAGCCATAATTACACTAAAGATGGAGCGGTAATCCACACATAAATGCCGAACTGATTGCATTAGTGCCGTGAAGTTAACTTAGTTTTAGTTTTGCAAATTGCTTTTGTACTCCGCTTCAAAAGTGTACATAAAAAGTGTGTGTACAACTTTTGGGACCGTTTTTTGTGTGTGATGTTGATTCGCAAATATAATTGGTCTGATCTGTTACCACACACGGATGATGTTTATAATGCCAGAATTGCTGGAAAAAAAAAATCAATCGAGTTTTCTTTAATGCATTTAAGCAAATTGGGCTCTATTTTCACGACCGCACTATGCGCAACCATTGTGCTATACTTATCCAATTTTTCGTGCCAGCTCAAAGTGCAAGGGGGCATGAATGGGAGTGTTTGCGCTATCTGTGGGTGTATGCACGCAAACTGTGGATGTACTGTATGTTAATGAAGTGCCGCAAAGTGCAATTTGCTATTTTCCTGAGAAATAGGTTGTTATGCTAAGACGTTTCAAAAGCTGGTCTGTTTTAAGCACAAAGTATTAACTCAGTTCCTGCATTTGCAGTTTGGAGATTACACTAGCAGCTGGTAATAAAGTTCATCCAAACTCTTTGAATTTAGAAATATTTTTGGTTAAAGTTTTTCGTGTTTCAATGAATGAAATTTTGAAAGCAAAATTGACCTGGAAAGCCAATAAAATCACTGGTAATATTAGCCGTGATTTGTGTCACTTGATCAATTTGATTAATAATACTTACATTCTCTATAATTTAATGGAGCGTATATCCAAATATTGAGGAGAATCACATTTTCCATGCGTATAAAAGGAGCGTGTTGCTGTCATAGGAATATGCCTGACATTCAACAAGTATGCAGTTAATACACAAAAAAAGTAAGTCCATATTTCTATTCTTCTGATTAATTGTATGCACTCATTTACACTACCAACTTCTTATGAATGTGCTGTCTTTGTTTATTTACATTTATGCATTACATTTATGCATTTGGCAGACACTTTTATCCAAAGCGACTTTACAGTGCACTTATTGCAGGGACAATCCCCCCAGACCTGGAGTTAAGTGCCTTGCTAAAGGACACAATGGTGGTGGCGGTGGGGATTGAACCAGCAACCTTTTGATTACCAGTTATGTGCTTTAGCCCACTATGCCACCACCACTCCAGAGAGTTTATATCGCTGGTGCTTGAAAGGGAATGGACTACATAACAGGACGCAGACGCTGCAATAACCGAAGAAGAAAATCCCATTAGCTCTCTGCACACGCAATTTTGCCAAACCCACTTGCGCTTAGATTTAGCACATGCTTGCACAAAAATACTAAAACTTCATGGCCATGCCCACTGACTTTGTGTATATGACTTAAAGCTTATCGCTGGCACTCTTAATATGGGGCCCATTATGTCAAAATGGTATAAGATTGTCCTACTCAAATGCACGTGACATCAAATAAACTAAAATTAGGTCAGAAGTAATCCAAAACCAAATCCAAAAAAAGAATTTAATCCAAGAGATTATGTTACTGACTACAATTTTAGCCATGTAATTTGTAATCAGTATCAGATTACTATTCAGAAGTAATCTTCCCAGCACTGACAGCATCACTGTCCCCGTTTCCACCTGGTATTAAGATGCGTTTTTGGTGATTCGACCACACGTGGTCAGCGCTAAATACAGGTCTAAATGGAGTCTAAAACATTTTGTGATCGGATCACAAAAACCACATAGGAATGTGGTCAAAAATGCGTGTGCCCGCATCGCATTTGAGGTGTAAATGCTAATCCATCCTGAATGTGTCCTGGTATCAGCGAAGCGGCACCCCTCACCTGTCAATCAACCGCTGCGCTTAAACAAGAGTTTAAACTTTTACGCCGGTTGCAAGTGGTTTAAAGGGAAATAACCGTCCGATCGCAAAATTAAAAAAAGTGTGTGTGTATATATATATATATATATATACACATATACACAAGCATGAGAACTTCACGGAACTTCTTCAGTGTGTCTGAAATCAACATGGGACAGGAAGGACACTTGAGAAGCACGAACATCAGCAGCTCAGGTTAATACAGGTAATTCACTAAAATAACAGACAATTCTGCTCGAAATGTTGCTTTTGTGCTTAGATTAAATTTCAGATGCATCTGGGAGAAGTTTTTTTTTTTATTTCTTTATCTTTTCTGACTTTTGTGCATTAACACACTGACATAGTGACTGATGTATGTCGTCATGAATCGGAGTCCCTCCCCTCAAAATCCCAACACAACTGGTCACAGGAGATGCATTTAAGCGACCAGGTGTAAACAGCAATGTGTCTCACCTGAACACATGTGATCGGATCACCCGAGACGCATCTTAAAACCAGGTGTAAACGGGGTCACTCTCAAACGCACAAGTGATTGTTTGCCGGCCTACACTTTTTAACAATTTAAGTAATGTTTCTATGTGTAGTTAAAGATACACATTCAGAACAGTAATAATTCATCGTAATAAATGGTCATTTAAAGAAAAGTTAATTGTATTGTTGTTTAGTGTATACTAAGGATCAGCTGTTTTTATATCTTCGTTTAGTGGAATTGTTAAGTGGAATTCCAACTATTCCCATCCCCAGTTTTGTTACACTCCCAGTATGTTTGACATATGTGGCATTAGTTGTTGCATGATGTCGCTTCCTGTTGTGTATTCTGTCTCAGTTCCGTGATGACGTCTACCACAACATCCTGACCTCAGACCTGCCTAACCTGCTGGAGTACGGTAACATCACCGCTCTGACACACCTGTGGAGCTTAGGACAGATCACTAACTTTGAGTACCTCACCCACCTAAACAAGCACGCGGGTCGCTCCTTCAATGATCTCATGCAGTACCCCGTGTTCCCCTTCATTCTGCGAGACTACACCAGTGAGACACTGGACCTGCAAGAGACCTCCATTTACAGGTCAGAACACCGTACCATTTTCAGCATGATTACTGCGTTTATAAAGAAATATTAAATAATTATTTGAAGCAAATGTTTATGGATGTGTTTGTGACGTAACAGGAACCTCAGCAAACCCATTGCAGTTCAGTCTAAAGAGAAGGAAGACCGTTATGTGGACAATTACAGGGTAATGCTGCGCTGCATGCTCTAATTCCTGTTTACACCAGCGCCTGTTAACCAATCACACTCTGGCTTTGATCCAAAACGTAGTGAGCTGTCTACGTAGGCAGTATTTTAAGGCATCATAGGGGTGCTTCTGATGTGAAGGCAGTTCTAAAAAGTAGGCAGCAAAATTAAACTGCATTCTAAGATACCTTCTTTTGGCCAAACAATCTCAATGACAAATTAATTTTAAATGGCGGACGAAGCGAGAGAAATGTTGATTATGCAGCAAATATACTTATAATTCATTCCGAACTGAAGTATTGATAAAATAGAGAATATTGTACCCATTAGTCACTTACTGTATGAGCTTGCATTTCAGTAAGGATGCTGCCAATTTTGGCAGTAGAAAGCAAGGCAGCTTACTAGGGGACAGAGCCTATTTCATTATACACACACTTACAGTGCCTTTAAAAAGTATTTGCCCCCTTCCTGATTTCTTCTACTTTTGTGTATTTTTCATACTTGATTGTTTTAGATCTTCAGACGAGATATAACAAAAAACAAAGGCAACCTGAGTAAACACAAAATACAGTTTTCAAATATATATATTTTTTGAAGCAAAAAAGTTATCCAACACCTATATCACCCATGTGAAAAACTAACTGCCCCCTTAAACTTAATAGCAGGTTGTTCCACCTTTAGCAGCAACAACTGCAACTAATAACTGGAGATCAGTCTTTCACAACGCTGTGGGGGAATTTCGGCCCACTCTTCTTCACAGATCTGCTTTAGTTCAGCCACACTGGAGGGTTTTCGAGCATGAACTGCCCGTTTAAGGTCCTGCCACAGCATCTCAATCGGGTTCAAGTCAGGACTTTGACTAGGCCACTCCAAAACTTTAATTTAGCTTCTTTTGAGCCATTCAGAGGTGGACTTACTCCTACGCTTTGGATCATTGTCTTGCTGCATAATCCAGTTGTGCTTGAGCTTCAACTCACGGACTGATGACCGGATGTTCTCCTTTAGGATTTTCTGGTAGAGAGCAGAATTCATGTTTCCCTCAATTATTGCAAGTCACCCTGAAGCAGCAAAGCATCCCCACACCATCACACTACCACCACCATGCTTGACCGTAGGTTTGATGTTCTTTTTGTGAAATTCTGTGTTTGATTTACGCCAGATGTAACGGGACCCCTGTCTTCCAAACAGTTCCACTTTCGACTCATCAGTCCACAGAACATTCTCCCAAAAGGTTTGAGGGTCATCAAGGTGTGTTTTGGCAAAATTCAGACGAGTCTTAATGTTCTTCTTTAGTGGTTTTTGCCTCGCCGCTCTTCCATGGATGCCATTTTTGGCCGGTGTCTTTCTGATAGAGTCATGAACAGAGACTTTATTGATACGAGAGAGGCCTGCAGTTCCTTGGATGTTGTCCTTGGCTTTTTTGAGACTTCCTGGATGAGTCGTCACTGTGCTCTTGGAGGAATTTTGGAAGATCGGTCACTTCTGGGAAGGTTCACTACTGTGCCAAGTTTTCTCCATTTGGAGATAATGGCTCTCAGTGTGGTTCTTAGGAGTCCCAGAACCTTTGACATAGATTTGTAACCCTTCCCAGACTGATGTATTTCAGTCACCTTTTTCCTCATAATTTCTGGAATTTCTTTCGACTTTGGCATAGTGTGCTACTGGGTGAAAACTTTTAGCCAACTTCATGCTGCTGAAAAAGTTCGATTTAAATGTTGATTTGATTGAACAGGGCTGGCAGTAATCAGGTCTGGGTGTGTCTAGTCCAGCTGAACCCCATTATGAATGCAGTTTCATAGATTTGGGGATTTAGTAACTAAGGGGGCAAATACTTTCTCACACAGGCCCAGTTAGTATTGGATAACTGTTTTGCTTCAGTAAATATCATTATCATTTAAAAACTGTATTTTGTGGTCACTCAGATTGCCTTTGTTTTATGTTAGATTTGTTTTGAATTTTCAAAACAATTTAGTATGAGAGATACTCAAAAACAGAAGAAAAATACTTTTCACAGCACAGTATCACTACTTGACACTTAATGTTCCGTTTAGTACCCATAGTGCTTGGCACTATGTTCATAGTGCATACATGTGTACAGCTGATGTGTTGTGGTGTGTGTGTGTGTGTGAGTGAGTTTAAATAACACTGATCTGCTCCACAGTATCTGGAGGAGGAATATAAAAAGGGTAAGAGAGAGGACGACCCCATGCCCCCCGTACAGCCCTATCACTACGGCTCCCACTACTCCAACAGTGGCACTGTTTTGCACTTCCTGGTCAGATTGCCACCCTTCACCAAGATGTTCTTGGCTTATCAAGGTTAGTTGGTCTTCAAATGGGCCACGTTGCCAGACTTATGGCTGTAAGTATAATGTCTGGTCCACATTGCAGTGTTTTCTAGCCAAGAATTGCCTACTTAGACAGGAAGAGATTGTCTTTATATGTAAAACAGCCAAATACAGTTTTTTTTTTTTTTTTCAAACACATAGCATTTAGGCCTCAATAAGAAGAAATATAGAGGACTAAAGCTGCATAAATTAAAAATAAGTTAATACATTTTTGGCAAAGAAATTTATAAAATGAAAAAGTCTACTTAGAAAGAAATAAAAACCTTTAATGAATATTTATACTTTCATGTCTTTATTTGTGTATTAATGTATTTACCTATTTCCACATTTCATTATTTCTACATTTTATTTCAATATATATTTATTTCCATATTTATCTATTTATACATATTTATTTGCACTTTTATTAATTTCTGCATTTATTTCCATTTTTATTTTATTTTTTCACATTTATTTATTTCTAGATTTATTTATTTTCACATTTATGTATTTATACATTTAATTTTTTCTCACATTTAGTTACTTTATATTTATTTTTCCCCCACATTTATTTATTTATTAATTATTTGTCCATAAGTTAATGAAGGGACGTGTCTTTCTACTTTCTACCATTTCCAACAGGTGGAAAATTACTAATTACTAATTTCAAAAGATCTAAAGACAATTCTAAAGCGTTAACATAATAATAATGATGATGATGATGATGATAATAATTGGAATATAAATCAATTTTATGTTCAAGTTGAACTTGTTTAGGTTGTATACATATGTATAGACTATAAAGTGAACCTGCAGATGCGTTCATAATGCATGTTAAACATGAACTGCTCCGTTTGGACTCAAGATGGCGCCGAGTATGGCTGCTGCGTTGCGAGCTCCGACACAACTTAGCAATGGTTTGTTTGTTTTGTTTACAATTCTTATGTTTCTTGTCTTGGATGTTGCCTGCCTTATTGTCTACGACAGACAAACACTTTTGGACATTGGCTCAGCGATCTCACACCGTAAACCGGACTTCACATTCCTCAATGCCGACCCGCTGTTTACAAACACGCAAGCGGAGCCCTTTGTCTGGGCAGCACGGCCGCGGAAACGCAGGAGGAAAAGGGGAAACAGAGCCGGCGTTCTCATCAGAGTAAGACGCCGCGCAAATCGACCCCCGCTACCCACTATTCTACTGGCAAATGTTCAGTCTCTGGATAACAAGCTCTGCGAGCTGAAAGCGCGGATCTCTTTCCAACGAGAGACGAGGGACTGCTGCGTTATCTGCCTTACGGAAACTTGGATGTCTGCGGAGATTCCAGACTCAGCCATTGAACCCGCGGGGTTTTCCATGCTCCGAGCGGACAGAGCGAAAGACCTCTCAGGTAAAACTAGAGGAGGTGGCGTATGTTTTATGATCAACAAATCCTGGTGCGATCAGAGGAACATACATTCTATCAAGTCTTTCTGTTCTCCTGATCTGGAATTTCTTATGCTTCTGTGTCGACCATTCTGGCTACCGAGGGAATTCACAGCGGTCATTATCACTGCTGTGTACATCCCCCCACAAGCCGACACAGACCGGGCACTCAAGGAACTGTATGGGAGTATAAGTGAGCAGGAAACCGCGCACCCTGAGGCCGCGTTCATTGTGACCGGGGACTTTAATAAAGCCAGTTTAAAATCAGTCGCACCAAAATATCACCAGCACATTAGTTTCAACACACGAGGGGACCGGGTTTTGGACCATTGCTACTCTCCGTTCCGGGATGGCTACAAATCCCTCCCCCGCCCACCATTTGGAAAATCGGACCACTCTTCCATTCTGCTTCTGCCCGCTTACAGGCAGAAACTGAAACAGGAAGCACCCACCCTCAGAACGATCCAGTGCTGGTCGGACCAATCAGACTCTACGCTACAAGACTGTTTTGATCGCACGGACTGGGAGATGTTCCGGTCCGCCTCTGATGACGACATCGAGCTTTACGCTGATAGCGTAATGTGCTTCATCAGAACGTGTGTAGAGGAAGTGATTCCGACCAGAACTGTGCGAATCTATCCGAATCAGAAGCCGTGGATCAACAGCGATGTTCGCGCAGCACTTAATGTGCGGACCTCCGCTTTTAATTCCGGGAACGCGGAGGAGCATAAACAAGCCAGTTATGCCCTCCGAAAAACTATCAAAACAGCAAAACGCCAGTACAGGAGTAAGATTGAGGGACAGTTTAACACCACCAACTCTAGAAGCATGTGGCAGGGAATTAACATCATCACGGACTTTAAAGGGAATAAAAACTCCGCCATGAACACCGCTGCCTCTCTCCCAGATGAGCTAAATACTTTTTATGCTCGCTTCGAGGGAAATAACACCGCCCTCGCGGAGAGAGCTCTCACGGCCGAAGCTACAGAGGTTAGTTCACTCTCCGTCTCTGTAGCGGATGTAACCCGATCATTCCGACGGGTGAATATCCGCAAAGCCGCGGGTCCAGACGGCATTCCGGGCCGCGTCATCAGAGCGTGCGCGAACCAGCTGGCTGGTGTTTTTACGGACATTTTCAACCTCTCCCTCTCTTTGTCTGTAGTCCCCACATGCTTTAAAACATCCACCATTGTGCCTGTTCCAAAACAATCGAAAATAACTTGTTTAAATGACTGGCGTCCTGTTGCTCTGACCCCCATCATCAGCAAATGTTTTGAGAGACTAATCAGAGATTACATCTGCTCTGTATTACCACTCAATCTTGACCCGCTGCAGTTTGCTTACCGTAACAACCGCTCCACTGATGATGCCATTGCATCTACAATACACACTGCTCTCTCCCACCTGGAAAAAAAGAACACTTATGTGAGAATGCTGTTTGTAGACTACAGCTCAGCATTCAACACCATAGTGCCCTCCAAGCTAGATGAGAAACTCCGGGCTCTGGGCTTAAACAGCTCGCTGTGCAGCTGGATCCTGGACTTCCTGTCAAGCAGACGCCAGGTGGTTAGAATAGGCAGCAACATCTCCTCATCACTGACCCTCAACACTGGAGCCCCGCAGGGCTGTGTTCTCAGCCCACTACTGTATTCCCTGTACACACATGACTGTGTGGCAACACATAACTCCAATGCCATCATTAAGTTTGCTGATGACACGACGGTGGTAGGTCTGATCACTGACAATGATGAAACAGCCTACAGAGAGGAGGTGCACACTCTGACACACTGGTGTCAGGAGCACAACCTCTCCCTCAACGTCAGTAAGACAAAGGAGCTTGTGGTGGACTTCAGAAGAAAAGACAGAGAACACAGTCCCATCACCATCAATGGGGCACCAGTGGAGAGAGTCAGCAGCTTCAAGTTCCTGGGTGTCCACATCACAGAGGAACTCACATGGTCCGTCCACACTGAAGTCGTTGTGAAGAAGGCTCATCAGCGCCTTTTCTTCCTGAGACGGCTGAGGAAGTTTGGAATGAACCGCCACATCCTCACACGGTTCTACACCTGCACTGTGGAGAGCATCCTGACTGGCTGCATCTCCGCCTGGTACGGCAATAGCACTGCCCACAACCGCAAAGCACTGCAAAGGGTGGTGCGAACTGCCAAACACATCATCGGAGGTGAGCTTCCCTCCCTCCAGGAAATATATACAAGGCGGTGTGTGAAAAAAGCTCGGAGGATCATCAGAGACTCCAGCCACCCGAGCCATGGGCTGTTCTCACTGCTACCATCAGGTAGGCGGTATCGCAGCATCAGGACACGCACCAGCCGACTCCATGATAGCTTCTTCCCCCAAGCAATCAGACTTCTGAACTCTTGATCTCCCACGATCAAAATACATCATCCCTGCACTTTATTACTCTTTTATCTCACACCGGACTGTCATAAATTATATTACTGTCATTATATTATGTCTCTCTTAACAACTGACTATCAACCGACAGCCTGAATGTCAATACAGTACAATACTGTACATTCTATATATATACTTTTTTCATATATATTTTAATTTTTATTGAATAATGTGTATCTATATAGTATCTATATAGTAAAAAACAAAACAAAAAAAAAAACAAAAAACAAAAACAGCATATTGTATACTGTGCAATGTATGTTATTATTGTATATTGTTGAGTGTAATTGTGTATAACAGATGTTTAAATTGTGTTGTGTTAATTTGATGTTTTAAGTTGTGTAATTATGTATAACAGATGTTTAAATTGTGCTGTGTTAATTTGATGTTTTAAGTCGAGTTTAATTATGTATAACAGATGTTTAAATTGTGCTGTGTTAATTTGATGTTTTAAGTCGAGTTTAATTATGTATAACAGATGTTTAAATTGTGTTGTGTTAATTTGATGTTTATTGTAGATTGGCGTATGTCTCATCACTGTCACGACTGCTATGTTGATCGGAACTGCACCCAAGAATTTCACACACCATTGCACTTGTGTATATGGCTGTGTGACAATAAAGTGATTTGATTTGATTTGATTTGATTTGGAAATAAAGCGAAATAAACTTCGAGCACCTCCTGAGAATGTCTGAGGTCATTAACATCAGTCTCATAGACGACACTATTCTTGCAAACAGTTTTCAGATGATTGAAACAGAAAAGAAAGAGTGAGAACTCTTAGCATGTGCATGTATGAAACACACTCCAGCTGCACGCCTCTGAACAAACAGTGCATCAGACACACGCATCGACGACTTTTCTGTCGCCTGTTCTTCAGAATATAATAAACTGTTTTTCTTGAAGCGTGTCTTTGCGCCTAAAAGTATTTCTTGTCACGTGTCATTCCGAGACATCTTACAGCTAGCCCGCAACAGTGGCAGGTAGATGAGCAAAATTACCCGCTGCCATACGCATGATATAGACTACCCGCCTCTGGCAGCTGCTAATTTTAAACCCTCTGCTGATATTTGATATATTTGCCGACTGCCCAGCTCCATGGTTTTGTAATTGTCGATTATCGTCTGTCAGTGAGTGTTGCAAACAGCATCGGGATATTTGTCAGATATGGTCGATATCCGATTACATAGTCCTATCGCCCAGCCCTAGTGTGAACGCCCCCTTAAGAAAGATTGAAACAGATTTGTTTTCAGTTCATATCTTTGTCTGATCACAAGTGCAGCTTGAGTTTTTTTTTTCTCAACATCATTCTTCACAGTTAGTCCTCTGAATTGCTGTATTTTTAAATATTTAACAGCACCTGCATTTCCTGCATTCACATAGAGGTCTTCAAACATTTCAGTGTGATGCTTTTAAAGGCTTATTGAAAAGGTCTTTCTGAAGTCTTGTGCTACATGCATTAGCCTTAGAAAGACGATCAGGTCTTTCATCGGACCTCTTTATCCATCTATCCTCTTTCTATTTTTAATACAGTTGGTTTTCCATATCAGATTACACAACAAACTGATGAAAGCTTCTGTGTGTCTCACAGATCAGAGCTTTGATATTCCTGACCGAACGTTCCACTCGATGAACACCACGTGGCGGCTGTCGTCCTATGAGTCCATGACGGATGTTAAAGAGCTCATCCCAGAGTTCTTCTACCTGCCGGAGTTTCTAATCAACAGAGAAGGTTGGAGCACTTTCATTCCTGTTTTTGTTTACATTCTCTGCTAGCGTCCATTTATTATTCTGTCTCAATATATGGGCGAATCACCGGAAAACTGTCAAGAACAATTCCAGGTCATATTTTAATGCAAAATTAAAAGGGAGAAATACAAAAATTGTATTTTGCAAAAAGGGTGGGTTTTTTTTTTTCTTCTTCTTTCATTAAAGTAATATTCCGTGTTCAATACAAGTTAAGCTCAATCACCAGCATTTGTGGCATAATGTATATTTCTACTGGTCCCTCGCTTGATGATAATAATAAAAAAAGAAAAAGTGAATGGGGCCAGACAAAAAAAAAAAAAAAATGTACAGCCACAATATGTTAACATTCGACATGTTAACATGAATTTAGTGTTATGAAATCGATTACAAACCTAATGTTTATAAACTTATAACTAATGCATACCATTGCCTTTTGGGGAAATTCGCCGTTTTGAATCCAAAACAGGTCATTTATGTGACTGGCGCAGATCCGGTTATTATTATTTTTTGGGTGCAGGACGCGTGCACACCACCGCCTCTGTGTTTAACAGATGTGACACGTTTCTCTGAATGGCGAACATTTCAAACATTCCAAACCAGGGTTAAGATATCCTTACTGTTGCCATGTATGGCACAAAACTGATTTTTTAATTGTATTTGTCGCTTTATATACTCGTTATGTACAGAACATGACTTTAAAATGTTGAAAAATGGCCACAATGTTTGGCTATTAGTAACGCACAAACTTGCTTTATGATGTCTATTTGAATATCTCTCATGATCTTTACTGTCAGTTGTTGATCATTAACAAAAAAAGACACATTCATATCAATCATATACTGTATATAGCGCGGAACCGGCAAAGATACAGTGCAGTGACTCGCTCGAAATGGCTTCTCATTTCTAAAACTGTCCCTTTTACTGCTTTGGTGGTGTTTTGCCCCTACACTTAAAATATGTTTCCAAATATAATAGGATAACCAAAAATAACATGTTGATAGATGCATGTCACAAAAATGACATTTGTATGCTTTTACATACAGTTTCTGCATAGTTAGGACAGATGGTGAGGAAGTGTTGCTCTGTCTCTACATCTCCTTGGCAACAGTATGGGCATATGCTGCTCTCTCTCTCGTTCTCACCTTCATCCACACTCACACATGCTGCTTTGAAACAATGTGTGTTGTGAAAAGCGCTATACAAATAAAATGACTTGACATACATAGGCCTACGCACACACACATAGGGACTCGAGTGATGACCAACAAACAGAGCCTTGATGTAAACGCACCCCCATGACTTGATCAACACTACCCCCCTCTTTATCGCTCTCACACACGGTTGCACACACATACTGGCGAGCCAGACACAGCCTTGATTTCAATGGATCCCCGCGATATTTTTGTAGTGTAGTGACGGGAAAACTATATACAAGCATGGTGACATTACCACGCTGCTGCTGAGAAGTATATTTAAATACATGTACCATACTTACATCTTTGGAATTTGAAGCAATGCACAGGTAAACACAGGTAATTCAACACACTATCTCTCTCAATTTTCTCTCTCTCTCTCTCTCTCTTGCTCACACACACACACACACACACACACACGCACACACACTACTTTGGTACTCCATTAAGTGTTTTACAGCAGCGCATATCTCTGTTACTAGTTCTAAAGTGACGTTTAGAGGTGTTACGGCCGCTTCACAGCGCATCGTGACCGCATTACCATCTCGGGGTGTGCATTATTTTTTGGAGCAGTCAACTTCTGGCTCAACCAATGGAAGATGAGGGGAGTGTATGGGAAATCTGTTTAAAAACAAATAATTATTTTTGAATTATCATTATTTATAAAAATCATAATTTTTCTTACCAGTGCACAGAAATGACACACTTTAGTGAGTAAGATGTTCTATATTTTACCAACTAATTTTCATGTAAAAACATTCTTGTGCAGACACATCTCCTCTGATGACATTAGTATTTTAATATTTAAAAACATCTGCCCTCCTGTAATGTTAGCATGGCATTTTCTTCTTTCCCCTCTGGCAGGTTTTGACTTTGGCGTGCGACAGAACAGCGAGCGGGTGAATCATGTGAATCTGCCGCCATGGGCCCGGAACGACCCGCGACTCTTCATCCTGATCCACAGACAGGCGCTGGAATCAGACCAGGTGTCTCAGACGCTGTGCCAGTGGATAGACCTGGTGTTTGGACTCAAGCAAAAGGGCAAAGCTGCAGTCCACGCCATCAACGTCTTCCATCCTGCTGTACGATCTTATAGTTCCTCATTACATACCGTCACAGCACACTTCAACACTGATATTTGTCATCTTTTGATAGTTCAGAGTTCAGACACAGTTCTTTACAGATGGGCGATGCTGCTAATTTTCTTTTCGATCCGATACCTTGTACTCATTGTCGATATGGTTACCAATACTGATACCTCTGTTAAATACATTTTTGATTATATTCTTAGGACAAGTGTTTTTTGCGATCTTGTGTTGTTTCTGCGTGTTAAGATGAGCAAAAGGAGAAAAAGATCCAATCGTACGCAACTATTTCCTTATGTTTGAATATTATGAAGTGAAATTGTTTTCATGGTAAATAAATACTAAAATCACTAATGTAGTAAAAACTTTTAGAATCAATATTTTTTTATACAAGTATCTATTATCTTGATACAAATTCAGTATCAGAAGTATTAATATTTTAGGATTGATTCGCCAATCTAAACTATTCTGAGCATTTCAGTGTCAGCCAACCTGTCAAAATATTTATTAAAAAATATATTTATATTGAAAATATTAAAGATGCACTTAAGAGGGGGGCCTGGGTAACTCAGCGAGTAAAGATGCTGACTGCCACACCTGGAGTCGCGAGTTCGAATCCAGGGCGTGCTGAGTGACTCCAGCCAGGTCTCCTAAGCAACCAAATTGGCCCGGTTGCTAGGGAGGGTAGATTCACATGGGGTAATCTCCTCGTGGTCGCTATAATGTGGTTCTCGCTCTCGGTGGGGCACGTGGTGAGTTGTGCGTGGTTGCCGCGGAGAATAGCGTGACGCCTCCACAAGCACTATGTCTCCACGGTAACGCGCTCATCAAGCCACGTGATAAGATGCGCGGATTGACGGTCTCAGACGCGGAGGCAACTGAGATTCGTCCTCCGCCACTCGGATTGAGGCGAGTCACTACGCCACCACGAGGACTTAGAGCGCATTGGGAATTGGGCATTCCAAATTGGGGCAAAAAAAAAAAGGTGCACTTAAGAAATTTTTTGCACTTGAAGAAATGAGTAGTACTTTAGACAAAGTCAATGTGGCGTGTTTTCAGATTAAACAAAATGCAGGGCGGGAATTTACTATATCGTTGGCTAGTGACTGCGCCTACTTGTCCGATTAACAGCATTTTTTTGTTTTGTTTTTTTGGTGAATTTTGAGTAAATATTGTGTAAGATAAGTGTTAATTTCATTTTGCCAATTTTGCAGTCATTGAATTGTATTCCTATGTATACATCACTATTATATCGACCACCTTGCAGATGGTAATGACATCAGACATTGAAAAATGCGTACAAGTCGACCATTACTGACAAGCTAAAAGACATCTGTCTACTTTAGCTTGTCAACCCTCTAAAGAAATTTTTTTTTCCCTGCCTCTGTTTTGTCTCTATAGACTTACTTTGGCATGGATGTCTCTGCCGTTGAAGATCCCGTGCAGCGTCAAGCTCTTGAAACCATGATAAAGACATACGGCCAGACGCCCAGACAGCTGTTCAATGTGTCCCACATCAGCCGGGCCGGACCCAAGCTCCTCTCTGAGGGAGAACTGCCTGCAGCCATGGGTCTCCTGGTGCAGCTCGCATTCAGAGAGAGCCGAGAGACACCCAAAGACTCAGTCTACCCGGTACAGCAAACTGACAATGCACATCATTCATCCAGCTTCACTTTAAAGGAATGGTTTATCTATGAAAACTCCAAACCTGTATTACTTTCTGTTTTCCATGAAACACAAAAGGAGACATTTCCATGCTTCTGTATTCAATACAAGGAAAGTGGACAGTGAGTTTTTACTCTCAAGCTCCAAAATGGACAATAAAATCCATACAACTCATGCGTTATATTCCAAGTCTTCTGAAGCCAAACGATAGCTTTGTGGCAGGAACAGACTGAAATTTTAATTGTTTCACAGTGATAATCTTCCCCTCTCGAAGCTCACAAACCTCAGTCAACCTCAAGGATTTTATTGAGTTTTATTGTCCTTTTTGGAGCTTGTCAGTAAAAACACCATCCACAGAAGCTTGGACATTCCACTAAGCATCTCCTTTGTGTTCCACGGAAGAAAGTCGTACAGGTTTGGAATGACATGCAGGAGTTAAATGATGACAGATCTATTCCTTTGAATATGCCAACTTTCAGACAAAAGCAGACAGTAGTAAATACACTATATATTGCAACACAATTATTTTTTTATTACACGCGTCTCAAAAGTTCCACTTGGTCTTCTTTTAGTTTTTAAATGTCTTTAACCCTCTCCTGTGGTTTCTAGAGTCCTTTGCCTTGGATAAAGGGGTTAAAATGGGGTGAGTACGTGGGGTCACCCAGCGCTCCAGATCCTTTAGTCTGTTTCAGCCAACCTCACGGCGAACGCTTCGGCTCTCTGCTGGCACTGCCCACACGTGCCATCTGCGGCCTCTCACGCAAGTTCTGCCTCATGATGATCTACAGCAAAGAGCAAGGTTAGAAAGAACACAAATCATCATGCACTTGCCTTAACAAACAAGGCCCTGTTTATACTTGGTATTAAGATCCGTCTCTGGTGATCCAATCAGAAGCAGTCAGGTGAGACATGTCGCTGTTTATATGTGTTGTGATCAGATCTCATCAAGGGGAGGGTTTTTGTCTGACTACATACATAAGTCACTATGTCTGTGAGCTACGATAAAGTGCAAAAAAGTCAGCACACTTGCTTCCAAATACACTTTTTAGTGTTTATCTCACCACAAACTTATTCTTATTGTTATTTTAATTCAGCATCTGTATTAACTGGCAAAACATCAATCACACAACAACTTTTTGGAGTGTCTATCGGACATTTCTCATTGTTTTCTCACTAGAAATGAACGGGCCTCCTTGCAGACTGTATCTACGGTACCAAAGGAAATTAAAATGTGATGGATGAATCATGTTGATTAGGGGTTTTCAAACTTTTTGATGCCAAGGACCCCCAGATTTGGCAGTCGCCTTGTGAGGGACCCCCTCTTAAAATATATTGCAACACTTTACGATAGGTTCTATTTGTAACATTAGTTAAAATGAACTAACAATGAACAATTGTACTTTTATTAACTAACATTAAGATTAATTAATGCTGTTAAAAATATATTGTTAATTGTTTGTTCAGGATTCCTGTTTTAACTAATGTTTACTAATGGAGCCTAATTGTAAACTGAAATGGCGATGATGTCAAATTCATATCGCTTTTATTTATTTACTTTATTGTATTTTTTTAACACTATTTTTCTTTCTCTGAAATTTTCCACAGACCCCTCACAGCCCCCTGTTTGAAAACCCCTGATGTATTGTAGATCGTTTTGTTTTACCCTTCTGCTCTCAGGTGTACGGAGCATGCACAGTACAGACATTCAGTGGTCGGCCATTCTGAGCTGGGGTTACACCGACAACATGCTGCGACTGAAGAGCAAACAGAGCGAGCCGCCAATCAACTTCATCCAGTGCTCACCACTGCACCAGGTCAGACACGCCCACAAAACACTGCCAACATACACAGGTTACACCGTTATCAGCTGTTTTCACTATTCGTTCAATTGTTTATTTCAACTCTCTTTAATATTCGGATCTGAGCCGTGGTTGGATTGTGTCAACAACGCAGGTACCAGGGGCCTGGGTAACTCAGCGAGTATTGATGCTGATTACCACACCTGGAGTCACGGGTTTGAATCCAGGGCATGCTGAGTGACTCCAGACAGGTCTCCTAAGCAACCAAATTGGCCCGGTTGCTAGGGAGGGTAGAGTCACATGGGGTAACTTCCTCGTGGTCGCTATAATGTGGTTCTCGCTCTCGGTGGGGCGCCTGGTGAGTTGTGTGTGGATGCGGCGGAGAATAGCATGAAGCCTCCACACACGCTACATCTCAACAAGCCACGTTATAAGATGCGCGGATTGACGGTCTCAGACGCGGAGGCAACTGAGATACATCCTCCGCCTCCCAGATTGAGGCGAGTCACTACACCACCACGAGGACTTAGAGCGCATTGGGAATTGGACGTTCCAAATTTGGAAGAAAAGGGAAGAAAATCCAAAAAACATAAAAAACAACGCATGTACCACTGTGAGTACTAGCGGCAGCTGTTTATCACTGTTGCTAGGTAACAATTTATTTATTTTTTATTTTATTTTTTTATTGTCAAATCAATATATAAATTAATTAATATGAAGTTATTAGCTTTAATTTACCTCTGAGCAAATGTAGGTTTCCTTTCTGATGTTTTACTTGTTAATTTGGGAATGAGGACTGACACAGTTTAATCCACAGCATGCTCTTCTTGAGATTTATTTAAAGATATCATATAAAAAATACTGCATGTATCCTCTCTAGATACATTGTGTCACTATTATAAGTGACCCGGAAACAAGGTTTCGTGTATATTTTTGAATAATTCCTACAATATTCTGCTTAAACTAGTCAAACACACATGAGTCCCGTAGACTCTCATTAGATAAAAGCAAACGTTTGTCAGATGGAAATAGCAGACGGCAAAAGTAACACTTTTTAAGGCGGGGCTTGACATCAAACAAACTCTGTCCGCAACAAAAGCTCTAGTGTGAAATTATTTGGTCTTTGAAATATTTGTATTGCAGTTTTTGATGTGGCATTCTCTAGTGAATGTACAGTAGCTCATGTTGTATGGGTCTACTAATGTGTCTTCTTCCTGTTTCTGTCCATATTTCTTCCTCTTGCCTCTCTGTAAGCGTTCATTTCTCATTTCTGTCTCACCGGTCTCTCGTCAGGTGACTAGTTGTGCCTGGGTGCCGGACAGTTGTCAGCTGTTTACGGGCAGTAAGTGTGGAGTCATCACCGCCTACAGCAACCGCTTCACCAGCACCATGGTACGTAACCATGGCAACACATCCCCCCTTCTTCCTCGCCCACACGGCCGCCCACATCCATTATCACTCCCTGTAGAGCACAGCACACACACACACACACACACACACACACACACAGTTTGTAATGGCCTTATTATTCATCTCCCGATTGCCCTAGAAACACATTTCCTGCGGTCCACAGGTGGGCTGAAGTCTGGGCGTGAGACGCTCGCTGTCTCTCTCTCTCTCATTGATAACACATGTGCTGCTCTGAATCTGATGTTTGTTTAAATGCTGACACTTCTGTCATCATTTGCTCACCCGCATGACTTACTTTCATCCGTTGAACACAAAAGGAGAAATTTTGCTGAATGTCCGAGCTGCTTTTTTCGATACAATGAATGCAGATGGGGACTGGGGCTGTCAAGCTCCAAACGAATTAGCCATACATTTGTTTTGTGTGAGGGACAGACTAAAGTCATTTACTGATAATCTTCCCCTTCGCTGAAGCTCTCAAATCTCATTTTCCACATGCCAGTCTGACAATACGGAAAGGAGAATGAGATTTTCAGTGAATAACAGCTTAAATTTCTGTCTGTTCATCACACAAAGGTATCGTATGGCTTCAGAAGACCTGGCATATAGCGCACAAGTCGTCTGGACTACTTTTATGATTATTTTTATTATTTTTTATTTTTTTAAGCTTGACAGACTTGGTCACTATGAATGTTATAATATGGCCAAGAGCTGCATGAAGATACATTAAATTCTTCCTTGGGTATAATAAATAAATTTGAATAAATAACAGGATACGAGTGTGGAAAGACATGAGGCCGAGTAAATAATTGAATGGGCGTGAGTGTATGAAGTCCATTAATTCTGGCTCTCTTCCTTCAGCCGACTGAGTTGGAGGTGAAGTCTCAGGTTCACTTGTACGGTCACACGGCAGAGGTGACGGGTCTGTTCGTCTGTAAACCGTACAGTATCCTCATCAGTGTCAGTAGAGATGGAACCTGCATCCTATGGGACCTCAACAGGTTGGTGTTTGTGTGAGATTTGTGTTAGTTTCTGTCTAATTTAGATCTTTGGTCTTACATATTCATATACTTAGAGGTTGTAGACACAAACTGCATTTTGCTCAAAGACAACAGAGCTTTTTTTTTTCATTATGACATTATTTTCACCCTTAAATGCATGGGTGTTTCCCCAAACGTTATTACATACTCTGGTCTTTAGTGATCTGGCACATATATCTATCACAAATTAATCGACAAAATGCCCAGATAGTGTCCAATTTTCAAAACATTTTCAAGACAATTAAAAAATAACAGAAAGGAATATATTCTAGAAACAGGATTTATTTCTTCCACACTGAACTTTCACGAGATGCAACTGGCTGTCAAACACATATTGAGCTACACATGACACATAAGATACACATATGTAATTTTTGAGTCTAAAGAGATGCGCAACTTACATAATTTCAGTAAAACACCCCAATGACAATAGCCAAATCATCCTGTTCATGTGTTAAACGTGCTATAGTTTAATTATCCTGTTCATGTGTTAAACTTGCTATAGTTTAATCATCCTGTTCATGTGTTAAACTTGCTATAGTTTAATCATCCTGTTCCTGTGTTAAACTTGCTATAGTTTAATCATCCTGTTCATGTGTTAAACTTGCTATAGTTTAATCATCCTGTTCATGTGTTAAACTTGCTATAGTTTAATCATCCTGTTCATGTGTTAAACTTGCTATAGTTTAATCATCCTGTTCCTGTGTTAAACTTGCTATAGTTTAATCATCCTGTTCATGTGTTAAACTTGCTAGTTAACTTACATAATTTCAGTGTAACAGGGGTACACGGGAAAGGAGGAGCCGAGAACCGGCTTGATGATATAAATAATATTTAATTAAATAAAAAGAGACACAAACACGTACAGGGCAGCTGCCTATAATTCTCTCTCTCTCGCCATATTTGGTCGCCTTGATCCCTTGCTCGCCTCATCAGGCTGATTGGGGTCCGGGCGTCTGTCATTCCGCCTGGCCCCGCCCTCCTCCGCGCTACATTCAGTAATACACCCAAATGACAATAGCCAAATCATCCTGTTCATGTGTTAAACTTGCTATAGTTTAATCATCCTGTTCATGTGTTAAACTTGCTATAGTTTAATCATCCTGTTCATGTGTTGAACTTGCTATAGTTTACTTAATTTACATAATTTCAGTAATACATCCAAATGACAATACCCAAATCATCCTGTTCATGTTTTAAACTTGCTATAGTTTTATCATCCTGTTCATGTGTTAAACTTGCTATAGTTTAATCATCCTGTTCATGTGTTAAACTTGCTATAGTTTACTTAACTTACATAATTTCAGTAATACACCCAAATGACAATAGCCAAATCATCCTGTTCATGTGTTAAACTTGCTATAGTTTACGTCCACGTTTCTTCTTCGTCACATAGAAATGTTAAATATAAATCAAGTCAATCACTGAAACATCAGCGCCACCTTGAGTAAGAAATAGCATGTTTAATATGTATGCATACACGCATATGTAATACTGATAATTCAACATTATCACACAGAAAGTCAGTGTGATGTAGTCATTTGTATTTGTCTTGTAATAAACAAGGAAATATATATTCTGTGATAGTAAACTTATATAGATATGAAATAATCACAAAAATATGATTTATGGAAGCGAAAGAAAAAAACGACACTATTACATACACTTTTCAATGTTGGCTTCTTTGTGTGTTTGTGTGTGTGTGTGTGTGTGTTACACTATTCGGAGTGAGAAAGCAACCTGTACTCGGGTCCGCACTTGATCAGGAAGTACAATAACTTGTGCATGCATTTTTTCCGATTTAAGCATGACGATTATCATCAGTTGCACAAAAGCAAACCCACATGTGCACCATGAGTGGCAGGGGAATGTTGTGGGACAGAAGATGTGAGGTGCCTTTTATATGCGTTCGTGAGCATGCAACCAGCTATGTCCTCAAAAAAGATCGTTTGTGAGCATCAGATATACAGTAGTCGCCCTCTCCTGAACTGCTGATTTACAGCAAGCGATGCACAGAGGCACATGTGTCGTTCACTCTGGTGTGCACGATGACAGCAAATTTATTAAAAATAACACTGAAATATAGTGACCTGCTTTGTGTTCCCCATCATGTTCACGTTTGTGAAGACGCAGAAGCACCGGGGTTCGACAGAATCACGAGTGAGTCTGAAACCAGACCAACGCTCTCCTAAATTATCCTATTAATTAATGTCACGATGCAAAAAATCATAATGGTCCTAAAAATAGGCTTTATTTTCTTTCAAATGTGACCTGGACATGTTTTGGTGAGATTCCTCAACTAAGTGTGAGTTAAGGAGCTGTTGTTTGGTTTGGTCAAATAATGCTCTGTTTGATTGTGGTTTCTGGTGCAGGTTGTGTTACGTACAGAGTCTCACAGGTCATAAGAGTCCAGTGAACGCAGTGTCAGCCAGTGAGACCACTGGAGATATCGCCACAGTCTGTGATTCAGGTAGGCTGTTTTTCTTGCTAATCAGTTGCTTTCTGGGTAAATCAAAATATTTGTATATAAACTGTACTCTATGTACATTCTGTTGAATCCTGTAAATACTTGTTTAATGTGCTCATCCTCTCGTGGATGTGTGTATAGTCGGTGGAGGAAGTGATTTGCGGCTGTGGACGATTAACGGAGATCTGATTGGTCACGTTCATTGCCGTGAGATCATCTGCTCTGTGGCGTTCTCCAATCAGCCGGAGGGCGTGTCAGTCAATGTCATCGCTGGCGGTCTGGAGAACGGTGTGGTCAGGTAAAATACTGTCCTGAAAATAAAACAACAAATTCTCCACTCTACCACTATACTAGCTAGTTTGAGACCAAATGTTGAATTGTTGTTATATATAAATATATGTCCCATATATTAGAGAAAATGTTTGTTTGATCATTTTACTTGTGTTGTTGGATGAGCTTGACAAACGATGTCAAAACCTGGGACTAAAACAGAAATGATTTCGGTTTGTTCTGAGCAGAAACAGTATTTTTCCGTTCCGGTTCTGGCGTTCTGCTTCCTCCTTTCCAAATGGTATCGGTAACTCGTCTGTCATCTTATTTCATTCTCTTTCTCAGGTTGTGGAGCACATGGGATCTGAAGCCAGTGAGAGAGATCACCTTCCCCAAATCCAACAGACCGATCATCAGGTATTTTTAGTCTTTTCTTCCCATACACAGATTTGTCCTGATATCTTAATTAGACACGTTGTGTGTTTTGAAAGTTCTTTAAATTCTATTTTGATTATCAATCTTTCTTTCAGAATTGTTTAAAATCAAACATGTTATTCCAGATCTTGCACAATGATCTTTTTCATTAAAATGGAGAAGGGTAGTGTATGTGACCTTCTCCATTATATTGAGTCACACTTATCCACAATCACATTTTGAGTTTTATGCACTAAAGTAAAAAAGGAAGGTCTAAGCTTTCTATTTATATAATTCATATGTTTCTATCCCAGTTATATTTGCCAAAAGATGGCTGTCATAAAACCTTGTTTTTGAGAAAACTGACGCTAATGATTAAAAAAAAATTCAGACATTATTTGACTGAAATGGAAGATTTATTCAAGCATACATTAAATATTTATAACAGTTTCATTTATTTTTATATATATATATATATATATATACACACACACAGTGCATTCAGAAAGTATTCAGACCCCTTAATTTTTATCACATTTTATGTTGCAGCCTTATGCTAAAATGCTTTAAATTATTATTTTTTTCTCATCAATTTACACTCCATACCCCATAATGACAAAGCAAAAACCAGATATGTGATAACTTTGCAAATGTATTAAAAGGGAAGAAATGAAGGGGTCTGAATACTTTCTGAATGCACTGTATATATAATGCAGGAACACTGCTCTTCCCTGTTCAGAGCACATGTGCATATTAATTAATTCAATGTCTATATAACATTAATGCATTAAAGATCATAAAACACCATTTATAGTTTTCATGCCATGGTAACTTTGACATAATTTGAAAGCTGAGAGTTTTAAAAAAACAGTAGTGAACCCAAAACAGTTTTTGATCAAACTTCACCTTTTTTCGAAAATGACCCATTGCAACTTACGACTTATTTTGGTAGAACACGTCACAAATAGATAACTCTTCATAAAAAACAAACAAACAAACAAGCAAGAGAAATAAAACAAAAGAACTGGTGCTGCTGATTTAATGTGTTAATTCAGTGTGATTAATTATATAAATTATAACGCATTAAAAAAATGAGCAGTAGCGGTTCTAGCTTGTATGGCACCCTTTTTTTTTAGTGGACAAAATGCCGCCTATAGGGTGGCGGGGGTTGGGGGGGGGTGGTGCAGCTATGGTAGCTGCCCATGTCACCCATGCCTTAATCCGCCCCTGGTAATCAGGAATATTCCTATCATCGCAGCAATTCAAGCTTAAAGTACCACCTGTGTTCAGCAGGGGGCAGTAAGCAAAACTCCAGCTGTACAGAGAATAAACCACACTCAGACTTGATACTAGAGACAGCACAAGATGAGAATGCGTTCTTGCGTTCAAACACAGCTGGACGGAGCACAATTCTGAATGCAGGAATCACGAGACGTGTTTTTCTAAGTTTCTAACTATGTTTAACTTGACACAGCAACATAAAAATGCTGTGTTTATGATGTGGTGCAACCAAAGTGAGACGCTCAAAGCACCCATCTGACATGTGTACATTGACACGTCCTTAGAAAAGCCCTTAATATACCTCTGACTGATTGATGAATTAAATTGCTAAATGGATTGCTGAGGACTGTGAGCCAATGATTGGCTTGTGCTCAATAATATGGAAATAAACATTATATTGCCTTACAAAGCCACTTTTTGCATTGTCTAATAAATCATTTAATGCATTTTAATTATCTGATTTGTTATATTTATAATATACACTCACCGAGCACTTTATTAGGTAAACCTGTACACCTGCTTATTCATGAGATTATCTAATCAGCCAATTGTGTAGCAGCAGTGCAGGCTGCAGCGGGCACAGGCTCACCAAAACTGGACAGTTATAGACTGGAAAAACATCGCCTGGTCTGACGAATCTCGATTTTTGGAGCCTCAGCTTTCTGTTCTTGGCTGACAGTAGTGGAACCTGACGTGGTCTTCTGCTGTTGTAGCCCATCTGCCTCAAGGTTCGACATGTTGTACATTGTGAGGTGCTATTCTGAACACTACAATTGTACAGAGTGGTTATCTGAGCTACCATAAACTTTCTGTCAGTTCGAACCAGTCTGGCCATTCTCTGTTGACCTCTCCCATCAACAAGGCGTTTCCATCCGCAGAACTGCCACTCACTGTATGTTTTTTGTTTTTGGCACCATTCGGAGTAAATTCTAGAGACTGTTGTGTGTGAAAATCCCAGAAATTCTCAAACCAGCCCGTCTGGCACCAACAATCATGCCATGGTCCAAATCACTGAGATCACATTTTTCCCCATTAACTGAAGCTCCTGACCCGTATCTGCATGATTTTATGCACTGCACTGCTGCCACACAATTGGCTGATTAGATAATCGCATGAATAAGTAGGTGTACAGGTGTTCTAATAAAGTGCTCAGTGAGTGTATATTATATTTGTAATTATTGAAATATAACTATTTATAATTATTTAATCATATATTGAATTATTGTTGTTTGAGGGCCTTTCTCAGCACATATTTATACATGCAATTAATTCGATTAATTAATCGGCATCTCGTGTAATTAATTTGATTCAACATTGTAATTGATTGACAGCCCTAAAAAAAGCTAAATCTGTTTAATAAAAAGTATTAAAAAAAAGTTTAAATGACCAATATTACAAATAACAATAAATGCAAAAAAGAAGTACATTACTTTAAATGTATAACACTTACAGATGAGGATATAACGGTCAAATGTCACTTATAACCTGGCAAAAAAAACCTTCTCAACCTTATTGGATACATTTATTAAAAATGTCCTCTGCCATTTTTGAAATGCATTTTTTTTTTTTTTACATTAAATCTTTTTAATAAGATTTTCAATTGTAATCAATTTCTAATCAATTGTAGTTATTGATTTTCGTTCAGTCTTGTTTTCATTGATAAGTTGTAATAGTTGAATAGTTACAGCAGCTTTAATCTTGCATCAATGCCTCTGATAAAATAATGTTTTTTCATATAAAATTATCATATAAACTGCACCCCTAATTCTCTTTCAGTCTCACATTCTCGTGTGATGGGCATCACCTTTACACTGCGAACAGCGAGGGCACCGTCATCGCGTGGTGTCGACGCGACCAGCAGCGCATGAAACTGCCCATGTTTTACTCTTTCCTCAGCAGCTACGCTGCAGGCTGATTCACACACCTGCAATGCCCCATTTCCCACAATCCTCCACAGGGGACAGATGTTGTGAGCAACTCCGCTGACCCAGGAAGAGTCGGAGCCAGCATGCACAAAGCCCCGCCCATGATCATCACTGTCTCTGCCACCTGAAGCGTCATGGGAATGCACACGTATAAGCAGACTTGACCAGAGTTATAGCACTTTACGCTATAAGTTACTGTACTATAGAGAACGAGTGTTGTGTGTGTATTTATATACATGAAAAAAGCACGTTTGAGGGGTTTGTGAGGCAGGAAGTAAACAGGCCTGTTCTTCGTATCATTTCTCAAGTGTTGTTTTGTCATTTTGCATTGTTTTGTGTTTTGATCTGGGTTTTTGTTTGTTGATTCTTGTCGTAGTATTTGTTTGGACGGAGTGATGATTGATTTTGAAAGCTGCTACAATCTAGTCCGTCCAGACCTCTTTCTTTTCGGCCCTTTTTGGCCCACTCCTCCGATGTCATAATCCTGAGAATAGAATTCCTGCTTATGAAGCTAAAATCTGCAGAACACTATTGTCAGTATTTTCACATTAAAAATCCATGCAGCAGTGCAGCGGGTTTTGAAAATGGGATATTTTCCCAGCGCTTTTTTCTTGGAATTCACATGACTACTCCAGATTTCCTGTACAGTAGAATGGGAGGATCCCAGACTTAAGCATGTTCGCATTATAAACTGTTGCATGAGTGACATGCAGTTGCATAACAAATTGTTAAATTGCGCTAAATTCCATCACTTTGTTTTAATGTGTTGCCCAACAGCCTCGCTCGCTGACGAATTTCTAAAATATTTAACTTTTGCATTTCTTTCTTGTACTTCAATATTGAATGCACTTCAGACTTTGGAGTGCTCTTATGCATGTGTAAGGGTCTCTTATCTATGTTATGTGTGCGTTACACATGCAATCGCTGTGTTTTTTTGCAGTATTTTCCTGAGGTGTCCATACAAATATTAGTTTCTCCTAATATTAGACCCATTAACTTTACAAGAGACAAACATCCCAGTTACCAGTACAGAGTGTCTGTTTTGTTCTATTCTATTTCAAGGTCACGTCCGTACTAATATGTGAACGCATCGATTCCGCTTCATTTACGCCTCCCATCCACACTGGAATGGCATGTTCATCCACCAAAAACAGAGCCTTTTTAAAATGCTCTCCTTTACCGCATCCATTGGAAAATAATGATGTTAGGAAACTGAAATCGGAGGTTTAAACGTAAGTGTGATTAGTCTGGACGTGGCCTAAACTCAGTTCTATACTATACTGTTCTGATCTATTCTATATTATTCTATTCTGCCTGTGTAATGATATGTTTTGCATGTAGTGTTGACCACACTGTCAGGGTGATGTTTAATAAACCTGGTTTTATCATCACCTATAGTCCTCTAACATCAGAGGATATAATAAATTATTTAGACGATGCGACCTGTAGGATCCACCTGTCATTAAAACACAGGTGATTTTCAGAAGCTGATAGTGAGAAACTACTGGAATATTTGCTGGCTGCACACAAGGCTTTATAATGTGTAGATTGGTATCATTACAAAGGCAAGTGTATGATTTTCTGAAATGTGTAGTACTTGTGGTTACAGTGAGAAAACCTATTTATTATTAGCATACAAAGAAAAAGATACATCACAGGAAAAATATGCATCTTAACACAATCCAGTGGTGTTCTTTGACTTTTTCTTTTTTCTTTATTTTTTTCTAAAATATTCTGTATTTGCTGTTTGTCTTATACATTCGTATCAGTCTTGCATTACAGATAACTTAACTACCTTCTACATTTTATTAGAAAGGGAATGCTCTCACCTTTTTCCCAACCACTGTTACTACGTTTTTGTACTTTTGCATTATTAAAAAAAAAAAAAAGAATGTATCACTTTATCCTCGCAGAGTTAAATGAAAGTTCAGTGCAAATCTAGAAAGCCAGCACTATCAAGATGACAAGTATTTTGTTAACTAGTTAGCGAGAACTCCTCTGAGGTTTACAGTCTACTAAAATATTTGTCTTAACTGTTTTTGTTT
This sequence comes from Myxocyprinus asiaticus, assembly GCF_019703515.2. NCBI lineage: Eukaryota > Metazoa > Chordata > Actinopteri > Cypriniformes > Catostomidae > Myxocyprinus > Myxocyprinus asiaticus. Next base: position 44,996,363 of record NC_059366.1, on the reverse strand, counting down.
TTCGTTGTTTATGTATAGAATCTATTTTCCATGCTTACATCACATTATTGTGCACAGTATTGTCATGTTTGAACCGAGCAGTTCCCTCAAAAAGAGGCTCAAGTTATTGTGTTCTGTCATTGTGTGAGCTGTTGACTGCAAATATAGGTGAGTTTGTAAAGCAAGATGTAAGAATTAGTTTGACTATCACAAAGCGGTTTGTTATTATTGTTATCAGTTTGTTTCATTAATAGTGGTTTATGTCATTTAAGACTGATATGTTCACCAAGCCCTGGCTGGGATAATTTTTAATATATATATATTTTTTTTTTTATTATTCATGAAATATGTAATAAAATATGTGACATATATATTAAGAATATAAATACTCAAGAGATTTTGATCCCGTTTGTTAAACCTTTTTCTTCTCTAGAGATGGTTTATAAAATTCTTCAAAATACTTTAGAAGTCTAAACTACAAAGAGATGCTTAATGGACCCACACCTGCAGTTGCAATTTCTATTATATACTCTATTCTTTTCCATTCTTCTTTATGCCATATTTTATTTTGTTCTATTGCATATTAGTATGTTCTGTTCAGTACTATACTCTTCTGTTTGTCTATACTGTTCTTTACTGCACTTTTCTGTTTGTCTGTTCTATTCTATACTGTTCTGTTCTAGTCAACTCTATTCTATACTGTTCAGTACTATACTCTTCTGTTCGTCTATACTGTTCTTTACTGTACTTTTCTGTTTGTCTGTTCTATTCTATACTGTTCTGTTCTAGTCAACACTATTCTATACTTTACTATACTCATCTGTTCATCTATACTGTTCTTTACTATGCTCTTCTGTTTGTCTGTTCTATTCTATACTGTTCTGTTCTAGTCAACACTATTCTATACTTTACTATACTATACCCTTCTGTTCGTCTATACTGTTCTTTACTATACTCTTCTGTTTGTCTGTTCTATTCTATACTGTTCTGTTCTAGTCAACACTTCTATAATTTTCTGTACTATACTCTTCTGTTTGTCTATACTGTTCTTTACTATGCTCTTCTGTTTGTCTGTTCTATTCTATACTGTTCTGTTCTAGTCAACACTATTCTATACTTTTCTTTACTATACCCTTCTGTTCGTCTATACTGTTCTTTACTATACTCTTGTTTGTCTGTTCTATTCTATACTGTTCTGTTCTAGTCAACACTATTCTATACTGTTCAGTACTATACTCTTCTGTTCATCTGTACTGTTCTTTACTATACTCTTCTGTTCGTCTATACTGTTCTTTACTATTCTGTTTGTCTGTTCTATTCCATACTGTTCTGTTCTAGTCAACACTATTCTATACTGTTCAGTACTATACTCTTCTATTTGTCTATACTGTTCAGTACTAAACTCTTCTATTCGTCTATACTGTTCTTTACTAGTCAACACTATACTATACTGTTCTATACTATACTCTTTTGTTTGTCTATTCTATTCAGTTCTAGTCTGTACTGTTCTTTACTATACTCCACTGTTTGTCTATACTGTTCAATTCTAGTCAACACTTCTATACTGTTCAGTACTATACTCTTCTGTTCATCTATACTGTTCTTTACTATACTCTTCTGTTTGTCTGTTCTATACTATACTGTTCTGTTCTAGTCAACTCTATTCTATACTGTTCAGTACTATACTCTTCTGTTCATCTGTACTGTTCTTTACTATACTCTTCTGTTCGTCTATACTGTTCTTTACTATTCTGTTTGTCTGTTCTATTCCATACTGTTCTGTTCTAGTCAACACTATTCTATACTGTTCAGTACTATACTCTTCTGTTCGTCTATACTGTTCTTTACTAGTCAACACTATTCTATACTATACTGTTCTATACTATACTCTCTTGTTTGTCTATTCTATTCAGTTCTAGTATATACTGTTCTTTACTATACTCCTCTGTTTGTCTTCTATTCTATACTGTTCTGTTCTAGTCAACACTATACTGTTCATTACTCTTCTGTTTGTCTATACTGTTCTTTACTATACTCATCTGTTTGTCTGTTCTATTCCATACTGTTCTGTTCTAGTCAACATTATTCTATACTGTTCTTTACTATACTCTTCTGTTCGTCTATACTGTTCTTTACTATACTCATCTGTTTGTCTGTTCTATTCCATACTGTTCTGTTCTAGTCAACACTATTCTATACTGTTCAGTACTATACTCTTCTATTTGTCTATACTGTTCAGTACTAAACTCTTCTATTCGTCTATACTGTTCTTTACTAGTCAACACTATACTATACTGTTCTATACTATACTCTTTTGTTTGTCTATTCTATTCAGTTCTAGTCTGTACTGTTCTTTACTATACTCCACTGTTTGTCTATACTGTTCAATTCTAGTCAACACTATTCTATACTGTTCAGTACTATACTCTTCTGTTCATCTATACTGTTCTTTACTATACTCTTCTGTTTGTCTGTTCTATTCTATACTGTTCTGTTCTAGTCAACACTATTCTGTACTGTTCTTTACTATACTCTTCTGTTTGTCTATACTGTTCTTTACTATGCTCTTCTGTTTGTCTGTTCTATTCTATACTGTTCTGTTCTAGTCAACACTATTCTATACTGTTCTTTACTATACTCTTCTGTTCATCTATACTGTTCTTTACTATACTCTTCTGTTTGTCTGTTCTATTCTATACTGTTCTGTTCTAGTCAACACTATTCTGTACTGTTCTTTACTATACTCTTCTGTTTGTCTATACTGTTCTTTACTATGCTCTTCTGTTTGTCTGTTCTATTCTATACTGTTCTGTTCTAGTCAACACTATTCTATACTGTTCTTTACTATACTCTTCTGTTCGTCTATACTGTTCTTTACTATACTCTTCTGTTTGTCTGTTCTATTCTATACTGTTCTGTTCTAGTCAACACTATTCTATACTGTTCAGTACTATACTCTTCTGTTCATCTATACTGTTCTTTACTATACTCTTCTGTTTGTCTGTTCTATTCTATACTGTTCTGTTCTAGTCAACACTATTCTGTACTGTTCTTTACTATACTCTTCTGTTTGTCTATACTGTTCTTTACTATGCTCTTCTGTTTGTCTGTTCTATTATATACTGTTCTGTTCTAGTCAACACTATTCTATACTGTTCTTTACTATACTCTTCTGTTCGTCTATACTGTTCTTTACTATACTCTTCTGTTTGTCTATACTGTTCTTTACTATGCTCCTCTGTTTGTCTGTTCTATTCTATACTGTTCTGTTCTAGTCAACATTATTCTATACTGTTCTTTACTATACTCTTCTGTTCGTCTATACTGTTCTTTACTATACTCTTCTGTTTGTCTGTTCTATTCCATACTGTTCTGTTCTAGTCAACATTATTCTATACTGTTCTTTACTATACTCTTCTGTTCGTCTATACTGTTCTGTTCTAGTCAACTCTATTCTATACTGTTCAGTACTATACTCTTCTGTTCATCTATACTGTTCTTTACTATACCCTTCTGTTTGTCTGTTCTATTCCATACTGTTCTGTTCTAGTCAACATTATTCTATACTGTTCTTTACTATACTCTTCTGTTCGTCTATACTGTTCTTTACTATACTCCTCTGTTTGTTCTATTCTATATTGTTCTGTTCTAGTCAACACTATTCTATACTGTTCTTTACTGTACTCTTCTGTTCGTCTATACTGTTCTTTACTATACTCATCTGTTTGTCTGTTCTATTCTATATTGTTCCGTTCTAGTCAACACTATTCTATACTGTTCTTTACTATACCCTTCTGTTCGTCTATACTGTTCTTTACTATACTCTTCTGTTTGTCTGTTATATTCTATACTGTTCTGTTCTAGTCAACTCTATTCTATACTGTTGAGTACTATACTCTTCTGTTCGTCTATACTGTCAGTACTGTACCCTTCTGTTCGTCTATACTGTTCTTTACTATGCTCTTCTGTTTGTCTGTTCTATTCTATACTGTTCTGTTCTAGTCAACACTATTCTATACTGTTCTTTACTATACTCTTCTGTTCGTCTATACTGTTCTTTACTATACTCTTCTGTTCGTCTATACTGTTCTTTACTATACTCTTCTGTTCATCTATTCTGTTCTTTACTATACTCTTCTGTTTGTCTGTTCTATTCTATACTGTTCTGTTCTAGTCAACTCTATTCTATACTGTTCTTTACTATACTCTTCTGTTCGTCTATACTGTTCTTTACTATACTCATCTGTTTGTTCTATTCTATACTGTTCTGTTCTAGTCAACACTATTCTATACTGTTCTTTACTATGCTCTTCTGTTTGTCTGTTCTATTCCAGTGTTCTGTTCAAGTCTGTACTATACTATTCTTTACTCTTCTGTTCGTCTATACTAATATATTATGTACTGTTCTATTCTAGTCTATGCTGTTCTAATACATCGCTATACTGTACTCTTTTGCTTGACTATTCTGTTCTCTACTGTACTTTCTCTTTTCTCTTTTGTTCATCTGCACTATTCTGTACTGCTCTGTTCTACTGTAGTCTACACTATTCTATACTGAGCTCTTTTTGTCATCTATTCTTGTCTATACTGTTCTATTGTAGACTATACTATTCTGATCTATTGTATTCTATTCTATCCTGTTCTGTTACTATTAGAGCTATTGTTTTTTACTAGAATTATTATGTCCTATTCTACTCTGTTCTCAAACTTTTAAAAGTAGGCCACTTCCAGCAAGTCGCCAACTACATTTACCCAGATGTGTCAAAACTGCACTACCATCGTGTTGCGTCATTGAGAAGGTTTTAGAGGCGCTTACGTCATCTTGGCGACTGGGAGACCCGGTGATGTCAAATGAAGCAGGGAAGCCACCGCGTGTGCGCTCTGCAAACTAACGCCAATTGATCATACAATATTACTGAGCATCCTCGGCGTGTGATCGTTCTCCAACCCGCCACACTCCGCATCCACCGGGCTTCTTAAAGGCGGCGCTTCATCCTTCGGGGTTTGTGCGTCACGTCGAGGTTCCCCCTCACATCTGGGAAGACGCTCATGTACTGACACCTAATTAACCGAGGGCGCATCAATGCACACGGTGCGAACCGGAGAAATACTCGACGTTTAACGCGTTTGGTGAATAAACGGGAGTGGACGGTGGACGCTTTCCAGTCCTCATTTGGGTGGAGTCGACCCCGTTTTTTCTGATACACTCAAGTCTGACCATTGTCATAATTAAGGTGGGTGTTATTATTCTGCATTTCTGTTTCATCTGGGATTTGTGCGTTTGTTAGAAACGAGATATGCTGTCGTATAGGATACATGAATACTGTTGCGTAATTACAGGGATGTCGGTGGTACATTTATTGGCATTTCTAAGAATTTAAGCTGTGGTTTATGGGTAACGCGCAGTAATAGCTTATTACTAGAGGGGAATATGCTTTGGCTGTAGATTCAGACCGCAGGGAGGATGGATGGATGGATCCCTCCCTGAGGTTTGGGAATGCTGGGATGACCAGAAGCGCAGAACGAGAGCGAAAGATGGACGCACACTCTTGCTCTCTTGGGCGTTGAAATCCATCGTCTGGAATCAATCTCAACACATGTACATTAGCCACACGTATAACAATTATTTAAAACCAAAACAGTATCACAATATAAAGGCTTACACATTTGTTTTTTTATTGTCTTTCTATAATGCTGAATGTATTATTATTACATCATGAACTGTGAAACAAAGTATCTGCATGTTACTATGGGATTCCCCCAAATGTTGCAGTGAAATGGTTTTATATTTGGCCATCATATCGAGATTTACAGTTAGGAGACATGTCTACTGTCTAAACTACAATACTGAAATAACTAGATGTGTGTGTGATTGTAGGGTTCATGGGTGTAAACATGGCAACCTATTTTCTGTTGACCATGGCATGTAGGCCTACAGTATGAGCAAATTACTACATTAGATAGTTTGCAAATCAATTGAAAGAATAATTGTGAGACAGATTAAATATCAATAATGTAGGTATATGATGAGACTCAAAGCCTTAGGAGGGATTACTTTGAGACTACTGTTGGTAACCATTACCAAAAAACTGTGATAGTATCAAATGGTAGTACCATGGTAGTGAATAATTAATGTACCATGGTATTTACGTGCTCACATAATGTCTAAAAATCCATTGTAGTGCAATGGTACACTAGATGGAAGCATATGCATTTTTCAGCTGACGGAAATTATGTTTTTAAATGCACGCATACGTGCATAATCCTGACAAAAATCAAGAGTTAACGGCAAACTTCGCCACTGATCATTTTCACATGCAAACAAGCTTTGCGGCAAATTGTCTGTGGTTGCCAAAGGTTTGCCGAAGGTTCACCACTAACGTTGAAGAGCTGCAAACTTCTGGCAAACATTTGCGGCAAGTCACAGGCTTATAACGAGCGGCAAATCAACACGGGAAAGAAAACTGAGCTCATTAAGCCATTTCACAGGGTCTTATTGGAAACATTTTTATGCTGTTTACACTTCTCCGCACACAAACTCCAATCAAAATGTCTTTACTTGAGTGTGTCGCCTCTTCTGTGTGCAGGAGACAATCATGAAGGATGGAATGGCCAATAACAGCACCGCCTGCATCTCACAGGCCCGGAAAGCTGTGGAGCAACTCAAGATGGAGGCCTGCATGGACAGGATAAAGGTGTGTATGTGTAGGTCATGTTGCGATAGGGCTCTATTTTGTGACCGCTCTAGTCGCAGCACTGTGCACAACGACTTATCTCATTTTCGTGAGAGCATCAGTTCTAAGTACAATTTTTGTGCAAGTGGGCATGGGTGGGAGTGTTTGCGCTTAAACTGTGCGTGTATTGTTTGATAATGAAGTGGCGGAAAGGGCAGTTTGCTATTTTCCTGAGAAAAGGGTTGTTGCTCTAAGACGTTTGAGAAGCATGTCTAATCTCGGTGCAAAGTTTAAAATCAGTTCCTGCATTTGCAGTTTGGAGATTCCAGCAGTAGGTGGTAATAAAATTCATGTCCAAACTCTTTGGAAACAACATTTTATGAGATTTGTGTTAAACAATCAATAGGTCATAGTTTATTTTTCAACTATTATTATTATTATTATGTTTATATTTACAATTGTATTTATGATGTAATTTGGATTGGTATTTTTCCACCTGTTGTCGTAGAGTGATTTTTAAGTCACTGCAATAGAGGCAGGTGTAAGAAGTTGGAGAGGGTAACATTTTTGGATTTTTTTCCTTTTTTTAAAACCACTTTATTTTATTTATGTTTTCACTTATATTTATTTTCAAATACTAGCATTTGTTGTACAGGTGTACTATAATGAAAAGACAGTATAATGTACCATATTATACTGTATGAACGTTTACAAAACAGGTTGTATTATGATGTAATGTAGGAACCTTGACTCATTGATGGATATTATTTAATAAAAGCAAATGTTTATCATTAACTTTGTACATCTCCCTGCGTGCCGACACGTTGGTGATACGTCACGCACCTGCATCTTGGCGAAATTGGAGAATAAGATTCATGCATGAGTTTCCAAGTTGGAAGTCTGACTTCAAGGGGCATTCCATGGCATTTTTCTTAGTAGAAAGTTGGAAATTCCGACTTTCTGAGTTGAATGGAGCACACTTTTCACCATTTAATCAATTCCCGGTAAATGAATTCAAATCCCGCTCTACATTTTTCCCAGTTGAATGTCCTGTTTCTCCCTGAAATATGTTCGATTATGGAAGTAAAATGGGTTGCTAATGTTATTTAATGTTGACTTTAAAGGTGAAGTGTGTAACATAAAATGTAATTGCAAAAATAATTAGCTTTCCCAAACACTTCTACCATCCGACATTGGACGTTCAAACAGGTGGTCCCACCACAAATTCACACGACACTTGGTATACCAAAAGTTGACATGTCATGCCTGTCTGTTCTACAAATTTGTTTTGGGTTTTTTTCAAAATCGCTAAACCAAGGGTCCTGGGTAGCTGTAAAGATGCTGACTATCATCCCTGGAGTCACAAGTTTGAATCCAGGGCGTGCTGAGTGACTCCAGTCAGGCTTCCTAAGCAACCAAATTGGCCCGGTTGCTAGGGAGGGTAGAGTCACGTTGGGTTAACCTCCTCGTGGCCACTATAATGTGGTTCTCGCTCTCGGTGGGGCAGGTTGTGCGTAGATGCCACGGAGAATAGCGTGAAGCCTCCACACGTGCTAGGTCTCCGCGGTAACGCGCTCAACAAGTCACGTGATAAGATGCTCGGATGGACTGTCTCAGACACGGAGGCAACTGAGATTCTTCCTCCGCCACCCGGATTGATGCGAGTCAATACGCCACCACAAGGACTTAGAGCGCATTGGGAATTGGGCATTCCAAATTGGGGAGAAAATCCAAAAAACAAAACAAAAAAATCGCAACACCAAGACAAACATTCCTAGCACTAACTCCTCCTAGAGCCTTAAAGCTGCATCCACCACACTCGACACAGACCTTCAGACTGTTCTGCGATAGTGTGCTGTGACTTTTCTAACTGATCGGACTTATGGTTTTTGCACAGCAGACAATCAAAAAACTGAACAATTTTACAGACTTACATTGACAGAATTTTCAAAAGGGCATACGGTCAAAAATTCAAATGTAAACAAACCCACAAAAGGCCTTAAATCTGCTTTTAGTTGATGACTGGCTGTTTATCTTGCCGTAATGTCTGTGAATAAACTAGTTTGAAGGCTTGGTCAAGCAAACATCAAAGTTTGTCTCGACAAACTTTACCCATCTTGTTTCAATTAATATTTCATATTATGTCATCATAGCTCTCTTTAAAGTTTTGACTTATCATGGTGACTGCAGCATCTGGTGATGTTTGTCAAGCAATGCACTAATGTGCACGTTTAGAAAGCCCAGAAGACTGGAGCTGTTTTAAAGAAGCTTAATGTGGCTATTAGCAAAAGTTACACAGTGGTTTGGCTGAGTATCTCAACTGTAAACCCCTGGGACGGAGAAATGGGTGGCAACAGAGATAGAGTGAGTGTTTAGAAGAGATCATTCTCAGCTGTGCCCATTTACTAGAGAAGAAGGAAGGATTGGGCGATTTTACAGTGGTTTCTTATCCACGCACTCCTGATACTGTCTGCAATATCATCATTGTGCAGATGGCAAATATCTTCTGAATGAGATCAGATATCACCTCTGAATTATTTCTGCCGAATATCCACTGGAAATGATTTTGGAAAAGAATTACAGATTCTTTATTGATCTCCAAAATGAAATCTGACAAAATATTTTTATTGTAACTGTATGAACAGTGCTGGGTAATGTAATCTTACTTCTGAAATATAATCCAGTACTGATTACAAATTACACAACTTTAATTGTAATCAGTAATGTAATCTTTTAAATTACACTTTTTAGGTAATATAATCCAGTTACTTTTGGATTAGTCATTGCTTATTTTGATAAGTCTAATAATTAATTGTATATGTACCAATTGTACCAAATGACACTCCTTTCATTAAACATTAGAAAAATATGTATAACCTTGTGCAACCCCGCATCCTTCTGCGTGAACTGTGAGTTTTGTCTTCGCTGTACACTCTGGGCTGTCATTTAAGGGTTAAACTTTTGAGTCATGTGGCAAAACATGGCATCAATCACAGCCGAGTTTGTCTTTGGGAGAAACGCCAACAAATCTGCGTTTGATAAAAAACCTCATTATGTTTTTGTATCAAAACAGGTTTGAGTCAAAAGATCAGAGTCTCTAGTTTCATCCGATATGCCATTTTGAACATTTGAGCAGTTTATTGTGAAATGGCACACTGTTAAACACAATGACCACAGAAGTGTACAGTATTGCTATTTTTCCTTAGAAATCCTACATTCACTGTGCATTATCACATTGAGAATAAATGGGTTCATCCAAAAGCTGAAAAATTTTGCTTTCATAGACTTTATATGGAGTTAGGATGAAAATAAGGTGCATATCAAACTGTTCTGAGACCAGTGCAGACAGACAGCACACTGGAGGTTAAGTCATTCACTAAATAGGGAGCAAGGGAGCATCCTATATCTCTCTATGCAGCTAAGTGCGTTCACTCCTAAAATCTGATCAAAAGTTCAGTTTCAGGCTGCAGATGATGTTTGGATCACTCAACATGTTTGACAGACATGTGACAATGATAATCAGTACTGTGGCACCCCAAGACAAGGAGAGGAATGAGTTGCACCAAAACAAGATCACCAGAGACAGGGGGAGTAGTTTTAACAACATCAAAAAACAAGTCTTTTTATTCAGATCAAATCATGGGAGTGGGGAAACGGGGTCAAAGTTAAACTGAAGTTCTTCCCGAACTGGGGTATCTGCAGAGTTTTAGATCCTCAGTGACTGGCTGGCATCTAGGCCACCTTCAGTGAGAGACAAAGAGAGACGTTAAGTAAGTGTGAGCTGGATTCAGAATGTTTTATACTCCGCTGCCAGTTTTAAAAGACATCCAGCTCCCAGAAAAGGTCCTGTTAAGGCTTCTCACTGGACCAGACACCCCCTTGGAGTGATGCTGGGAGCATGTATTTATGGGGATATCCATTAGCCCATCACTAACTTCAGCTGTGGGTGATGCCACGTTTGGAGGGTGAGCAGGTGGAAGTACTCTTGGTTAATTATTTATCCTAGGCGGGACCTTCTCTCTTGGCCACGGGCTCCTCGTCCCAGCACTGGGGTGTCACAGTACATAGATTCAGAATTTATAATGCAAATGTTTATTTTAACATGGTTGGCAGTGATTGGATGATGCTGGACATTACTTTGCTAATTTCTGATTGGTAAAATGCTTCAGCTCTGGCCATCACTTGTTTGTTTGACAGTGCAAACAGAGAACATTGAGAATTGGACAAAAATATTACAATTCTACGAACTTGACGCATGTGTGTTAATTCTAGATTAGAAGCGATCGCTGATTATCTACTGTTGACAAATGATGATCTACTTTTAATTAATTACTGCTCATGAAAGAAACTTTTTCTTTAAAATAATAATAAGAAATTGTAAAATAATAAGAATGCTTATAGAAAGTACGTTTTGATATCATGTCAACTTTTGTGTGTAATTTCTATGCCACTAGCGTCATCAATTAGAAGTCTGTTTTCAAATAGGTTTCCCAAACACTCCCCCATCTGTTATTGGTCGTACAAACAGATTGTCCCGCCCCCAAACTCATGCATTGAATGAGTCAGTGTTACTGTGTCAGGCTGCTCAAACAAACAGAGCAATGTTTTGAAAGTGCAAGTCAGTGTTTACATTTATGAGGGAAATCAACCTTTAAATGTCTTCATTTTAGTTGACTCTTCAAATTAAACTGATATAGTACATGTTTTAATATTTAAAAAATACACACAACACCTTACAGTTTTGCAAGTAATATTATTGTGTTTGTGTATTTACCTATTATTTTGTCTTCTTTCTCACATAGTGAATTCACATTCAGATTTCACGTACGATTGTGAATCTCAAAGCAAACACTGAGAGTAGAAATCTTCGTATCATCTGACTCCTGTGCTGCGGATCATGTGTTCGATGAGTCTCAGAGCTCAAACTTTCTCACAGTGACTCGTCCCCTTCTGATTCAGTAACACAAAGGCTATTTTTATCGTTGTGTCGAGAGAAAACAAAGAACAATTGGATTAGCGGAGCCTCCGTTAGATTCATGAGCGTCATGTCTTGATTACCTTCCATAACACAACAATAGATTTTGTGAGATGTGAACTTTATTTGTTTCTGTAGATCTGTATGGTGCTCTGTGGGCGTATCTATACTAGATTTCTCACATTGCAATGTGGTTGCTAAAGTGTTCTGAGTACTTCATTTGTACGTTACTATGCGGTTGCTGGGGTGTACTGAATGGTTGGTAATGCATTGATATGTGGTTGCTAAGGGGTTCTAAGTGCTTTTTTAGAATGCTGCTATGCGGTTGCCTTTCCACACTAAATGTGAATCTTTGCCACAAATTTTCACCTCGATTAACATTTTGGATCGAAACAATAGATTCCTAATGGGCCATTCACACCTGTGAACATTTGCGGCGAATCACGCTCATACAATATGAGCTTTGGATCACGTGTCAGGAGCCGCTGCCGTTATCAAAACCAGCGCAACAGGTGGCGCTAAAGCACAGAAAACTGTTTTGACCATTGACATTAAACACTGAAGGAAATCCTGATCCAGCAGCCATAAAAACTGAACAAAATTCTCATATGGGTTCTCTTAACATGTCAATGATATTGCCGCATCACCGCCATGCATCCCCTTAAAAAAAAACTCTCTGATCTTATATGGATTGTCTTCATAATGTATTCCATATTGCTGTATTTTTGGCCTTTGCATTTAATCTAACATAAGTTCTCTTATATCTGTATTATAACATATATTGCGGCATCTTTGCCTTTGTGTCACCTTTTTCTAATAAACAACTTTACAGATCCTCAGTGTTTTTCCGCTGTTGGAGACAGGCCCCGATCAATTCTGGCCAAATTTCTGAGATCATCCGATAAAGATCTTGTGTTATGCAAGGCGAGGAGTAAAGGAAGGCTTTCTTGGAAGAACCACTACATTTTCTTGTTCCCAGACTTTGCGAATTTGACAAGAGAAACGAGATCGATTCGAGGAATGCAAGAAGCTCTTACATCAATGGAAGGTCGCACTGATGTTCCCGGCCAAATTGAGAATAGATACTAAGGATGGCCGCAAAACATTTGCATGCCCACAACAAGCGATGGCCTTTATAAAGTCAATGACTGAGTAAGTTATTGTGTGATGCTCTTGATACAGCCATGTGGACCTGACTCACTGAACATTCACTTGACTGTTCAAGGAAACTGAGCGCCGCCTTTGTTTCCTTTTGTGCTGGTTCTGCCTAGCGGCTGCAGGCTGGAGTTTGTTTTGTGGAATATTTCTTGCAAATCTTTAAAGTGATTAGGGCATCTGTTCCACTCAATGGAATGAGTAAGTCGTTGTGTGATGCAGCCGAGTGGACCTGACTCACTGAACATTCATTGGATTGTCCGAGGAAACTGGGCGCCTTTTCTGTTTCTTTTGTGTTGGATCTGCCTATCGGTTGGAGTTTATTTTGTGAAGTAACACATTTTCGGGACTGTGTTGTGGATGAATCTGCACGTTCTTTCTGCTTATGCCTCCTATTGGATGGAGTTTGTTTTGTGGAATATTTCTTGCAAATATTTAGAGGGATTAGGGCATTTGTTACACTCTTGTCACTGAATATTCGTTTGACTGCCCGAGGAAGTTGACTGCCCGTTCTTTTTTTTTTATTTTATTTTATTTATTTTTTTAGTGCTGGTTCCGCTAGCGGCTGGAGTTTGTTTTGTGGAGGAACACATCTTCGGGTCAGTTATGTGGGCGAATCTACATGTTTTGTGTGCTTATTCCACCTATTGGCTGCAGTTCGTTTTATAGATTATTTTCTGTTCTGTAATTCTGTCTCACAAAATTTGTACAGAAGCACCGGACTTGATCAATACGACGGCAAAGTTGTCACGGGGGCTCTCGTAGGCATACATGGACTGTTTGAGTTTAGAGGGATGGACGCCGGTTGGTGCTGTCGTGCGTGGGGTTAATGAGCTCATTTTTCTTTTTTCTGTTTGTTTTTGTTCCGGGGGAAGTTCAGGGGTTGTTTGTTGCACTAATGGGGAATGTGGTCTTTATAATTTCATTTTTGACAATCTATTTTTTCTAATATGTCAAAATGTCAAATGTTAATATGAGTGGATTGTCTCTCCACGTGAATGTGAATGGGTTGGGGCACCCCATAAAAAGAAGGAAGAATATTTATTTTCTTCAACATAAGAAATATGACATAGTGTTTCTTCAAGAAATACATCTTTCCCCGCAGGAAGCTGAAAAATTTGGGAAGATATGGGGTGGGCATGTTTTCTTTAGTGCTGGCTCAAGTAAGAGCAGGGGAGTCATTACATTGATACGTAAACATCTACAATTCAAATGTCAAAAAAAAAAAAGACTTCAGCTTTAACCGGTAATATTATTGTTTTTACTCTCGATTCCTTCTAATCACCCCTCAGACTGTGTACACTTGATAATACTGCCAGTCAACTCATCCCGCAGGTGAATTGAAATGGTTTTATGAAAGTGTCTCGAATGTTTTGTTTCTCACTGAGCAAATCAACAACAAACTCTTCATCATTACAGCAGGTTGTAGAGAAATACATTTTCTTTTTTCGATTTGCTCATTAGAGAACTCAAACTCGTTTGCTTGTCTTGATTGTTTTGCGAACTTGTCAAGTGGTGCTTCTCATCATGATGGGCGAAGGACAGACCAGCTCAAAGGTGCCGTACCAGGGTAAAATTGCTTGTCAATTAGGTCCACCTATTGTAAAGGCATGAATGTGCTAACGGCGGTCATTTACGTCACCTTCGGTGTGAAAAGGCCTGAAGTCTTTATGATATTCTGGTCTCTAGATAACTCAATTTCCTCAATTTTTGATTGAAGCACCGTCGCTTTCATTAATTCCTCAATCACACAGTGTAAAGTGATATGTGTTAATTAGCAGGATTTCTTCATCAGTGCTGTAATTACAGACTCGCCAGTAAACCCACAGCGGCCGCACGGGCTCATGGGTCTCTTCTCTGTGGAATTCTTGAATAGTCCACTAGGGTTAGTTTGCAGCGCATAATGTGCCAGTATTGTAGAACGCAAGAAAGACACTTTTGAACTGTAAACCATTGCTTGAAGTGTACCACCACTTCTTGGAGTCCCCTGGTACAATGTAATGTTTTTATTTAATAGTACATTTTTATGCATTTGGCAGATGCTTTTATCCAAAGCGACTTACAGTGCACTTATTACAGGGACAGTCCCCCTGAAGCAACCTGGAGTTAAGTGCCTTGCTCAAGGACACGATGGTGGTGGCTGTGGGGATTGATTACCAGTTATGTGCTGTAGTCCACTATGCTACCACCACTCCATTATGCCACCACCACTCCAGTAGTCAGTGATTTGATAAGGCCCGCCAATCACTTTTATCTGACCTTCCAAATGCTTTTGATAAAATTGTAGCAAACATCCAAGCGCTCTCTGCGCAAAACTCAGCAGTGAGTTTAACAACACTCAACACGTGCAAGAGCATTCCTTGCATCTTATCACGTGGCTTGTCGAGCGTGTTACCGTGGAGACGTAGCACGTGTGGAGGCTTCACGCTATTCTCCACTGCATCCACGCACAACCCACTACGTGCCCCACCGAGAGCGAGAACCACATTATAGCGACCACGAGGAGGTTACCCCATGTGACTCTACCCTCCCTAGCAACCGGGCCAATTTGGTTGCTTAGGAGACCTGGCTGGAGTCAATCAGCACGCCCTGGATTCGACTCATGACTCCAGGTGTGATAGACAGTGTCAATACTCGCTGAGCTACACAGGCCCCCAAAACTACAGACTTAAAAAGATGTCAAAGCTGTTACAGAAGTGATGTCAGCTCATATGCACAACCTTTTTCACAAAAGGTAAACCGTTGATGAAAATCGAAACTTTAAAGAAAATACACAGAAAATGTGCTATTTATTCCCCATTCTTTTCTGTAGTGCTCGTCAAAAGATTGTAAAGTGTCACTGAACCGGCAAACATGCATAAATCCTGATTGTGTTTAGTTCTACATACAGATGTGTGACAGCGTTCACAATCCTGAACATCATCAAATCAGTTTGTTCACCATTTCTACTGATTATTATCTGCACAAATATCTGGTTCCTGTGTTTAAATTCATGTATGCAGGACAAGGAAGGCAAACTTTCCCCTCATTGAATGGGAGGATGATAAAGAAAAAGGAAAAACAGACAACGCTCTTTTTTTCAGTTTTAGGCCACATTTATTTTGTGTAAAAGACAGTTCTACATTATGTTCTCTTATGTGGGGTGATATTGTCAATGATACAGACTTTAGCAGATCTAAATGTTCTTCCTCAGTTTTCATAACCAATGACCCTACTTTGTATGTTTTGATTTCCAAAGTAAAGTTAATCAAAACCTGTTTATTAGTTGAGGGTGTGAAATCATGTTTGTTCTTCAGCCAGATCTTAAGGAGGAATTTACAGCCAGACCTTACAAATGTTACTTTTAATGTAATTAAATACTTTTTTCTTCCACTTCAAGCACTGCTGTAAACCATCTACTGTAGTGTTTTCCCTTATAAAACATTCTGTGGTGGTGCCATGGTTCAGTGATGGTATTCCATGGATATACCAATGCATTTCATATACAATACCATGGAACTGAATTATACACTTTTTGCTACATTGCTGCAACACATTTGAAAATTGTTAATTTGCATTATTCAATTTTGAATAGAATGCACCATTAGTGTCCCCCTTCACTCCAGAAGCTAGGTGAGAGAGATGATGGGGAATGTCATTTTTCAAAGTGATGTGTGTTTGTCAGTGCCACTTTAGTTGCATCTGGCTTTTGAGTGTTATACACAGCACTGATGCACACTTCTCTACCCCGAACAGCTGCGTCTCCACCCCGGATCTCCTCTCACATGACAAACACTTAAATCCACTCTCTTTTAAATACTGCAGTCCGTGCATTAACATTCCACTGACCAACAAAACAATTATACAAGTTAAGCAGTACCACACAAGCAAGAGTGCATGATTGCGAGCATTATACATCAGTTCAATATACATTAAGTTAATATCGAACAACTTGCTTTTCAGACCGGATATGGCCGGTTATTTTTGTCTATTTTTGTTCTGTTAATGAAAATGGCTCCAAACAAAACCAAAGCAGGATCAGCCGTTGTGTGTCACAAAGCGACGTGAACAACGAACGAGTGACACAAACAGTGAAAAGTTCCACTGCTGTTAGAAATATCAGCACTCTTGAACTTTACTTGTCCAATCAAAAATTCTGCATCGATCAGGCTAATATTAAACGCAGATAAAATAATTGCTTACTTTTTCCAATTCAGACAGCAGATGCTTTTTCTACAGAATATGCCTGCAGTTGAATTCAAGATTTTGCTGTTTCGGAAGGAAATTGGTGCTTTAATTCACCAAAGTGGCATTCAACTGATCATAAAGTATAGTCAGGACATTACTGATGTAAAAAACAGCACCATCACTATTTGAAAAAAGTCATTTTTGATCAAATCTAGACAGCAGCCATCACTCCAACACCTTATCCTTGAGTAATCATGATAAATTGATCATTTGGTACTAGAAAATCACTTGCCATTATATCAAACACAGTTGAAAGATATTTGGTTCATTAAATGAAGATTAACATTGTCTTTGTGTTTGTTTTTGAGTTGCCACAGTATGCAATAGACTGGCATGTCTTAAGGTCAATATTAGGTCAAAAATGGCAAAAGAGAAACAGCTTTCTCTAGAAACTCATCAGTCAATCATTGTTTTGAGGAATGAAGGCTATACAATGCTTGAAGATTTCATACAAAGGTGTACACTACAGTCTTCAAAGACAAAGAACAACTGGCTCTAACAAGGACAGAAAGAGATGTGGAAGACCAGATGTACAACTAAACAAGAGGATAAGTACATCAGAGTCTCTAGTTTGAGAAATAGACGCCTCACATGTCCTCAGCTGACAGCTTCATTGAATTCTACTCGCTCAACACCAGTTTCATGTACAACAGTAAAGAGAAGACTCAGGGGTGCAGGCCTTATGGGAAGAACTGCAAAGAAAAAGACACTTTTGAAACAGAAAAACAAAAAGAAAAGGTTGGAGTGGGCAAAGAAACACAGACATTGGACAACAGATCATTGGAAAAGAGTGTTATGGATCTTAACCCCATTGAGCTTTTGTGGGATCAGCTAGACTGTAAGGTGTGTGAGAAGTGCCCGACAAGACAGACACATCTATGGCAAGTGCTACAGGAAGTGTGGGGTGAAATGTCACCTGAGTATCTGGACAAACTGACAGCTGGAATAACAAGGATCTGCAAAGCTGTCATTGCTGCACCTGGAGGATTTTTTCATGAGAACTCTTTGAAGTAGTTTAAGAAGTTCTGAACATTTTCTTCAAATTGTAATAGTAATTGTTCACATTATTAATGTCCTGACTATACATTGTGATCAGTTGAATGCCACTTTGGTGAATTAAAGTATCAGTTTCTTTCCATAAGAGCAAAATCTGTACATTATTCCAAACTTTTGGCTGCCAGTGTATATATAAATTAAGCGCTGCAAACTAACCCTAGTGGACTATTCGAGAATTCCACAGAGAAGAGACCCATGAGCCCGTGCGGCCGCTGTGGGTTTACTGGCGAGTCTGTAATTACAGCACTGATGAAGAAATCCTGCTAATTAACACATATCACTTTACACTGTGTGACTGAGGAATTAATGAAAGTGACGGTGCTTCAATCAAACTGGCCATTAGACTGCAGAGGAATCCCTAATAACACTGAGGACACGTTCTCTTCAATGCTGTCTGTGTCTTCTTGTAGCCCTCTATCTTTTATCAGAATGTTTGCTAAGGCAAACATCATAATTACTTGTGCTCATATTAAAGGTTAGGGATTTTACAAAACCCCTTATCTTAAGAATTAAACTTCGTTGGATAAGTCACTTGTGCTACAGACAAGCTATTACCTTTTTTAGTGATCAGACAGGTGAACAGGTGGTGGAACAGGTGAAAATCCCATTGACTTGCATTGAAGAAGGAAATTGAGTCATCTAGAGACCAGAATATCATAAAGACTTCAGGCCTTTTCACACCGAAGGCGACGTAAATGACCGCCGTTAGCACATTCATGCCTTTACAATAGGTGGACCTAATTGACATGCAATTTTACCCTGGTACGGCACCTTTGAGCTGGTCTGTTCTTCGCCCATCATGATGAGAAGCACCACTTGACAAGTTCGCAAAACAATCAAGACAAGCAAACGAGTTTGAGTTCTCTAATGAGCAAATCAAAAAAAGAAAATGTATTCCTCTACAACCTGCTGTAATGATGAAGAGTTTGTTGTTGATTTGCTCAGCGTGAAACAAAACATTCGAGACACTTCAATTCACCTGCGGGATGAGTTGACTGGCAGTATTATCAAGTGTACACAGTCTGAGGGGTGATTAGAAGGAATCGAGAGTAAAAACAATAATGTTACCGGTTAAAGCTGAAGTATGTAACTTTTTCAGTGTTAAAATACTTCCTTCTATATTGCTTTAACCTCATGCGACCCCACGTCCACACGTGTGGACATTGTATTTTGGCTTCGCTATATTAAATGAATTAAACCCAGCCGAATACTGTTTGCAAGACTCTACACTGTCATTTAAGGGTTAAACTTCTGGAACACCGCGTCACGTGACACAACAGCATGACATTGATTTCCAGGAAGTGCTACTATGGGCGTAGCGCCAATACAAGAGCCTCTGGTAAGAAACCATTTTAAGTTTTTCGATTGAAACCTGTTTGTTTGTAAAGAGTAGCTTCTCTAGTTTCGTTTGATATGCCACTTTAATAAATCTGTTCATTTTTCACACGTCAGCGCACTGATAAACATGAAGTCCACATACGTGGAAATTAGGACCAAGTTCCCTCAAAAGTTGAAATAACATGTTCGTTATTTTTGTATTAAATCTGCTACTAAAAAAAAAATATGGCAGATTATTTTTGTCTATTTTTGTCAGTCGTTGTGTGTCACAAAGCGACGTGAACAACGAAAGAGTGACACAAACAGTGGAAAGTTCCACTGCTGTTAGAAATATCAGCACTCTTAAACTTTACTTGTCCAATCAAAAATTCTGCATCGATCAGGCTAATATTAAACGCAGATAAAATAATTGCTTATTTTTTTCAATTCAGACAGCAGACGCTTTTTCTACAGAATATGCCTGCAGCTGAATTCAAAATACTAGATTGGAGCTTAAGTGTGAATGCAGTTTATAATTGTTTGTTACATTTACATATTAATAACATATTTTTATTTTGTATTTTTTTATATTTTATTCTAATTTTCATATGTATTTTATTGTATTATTTAATTTCTGAAGACAAGAACATGCAAACATTATTTATAATATCACCCATCATTTATTTGTTTTTGTTTTATTTTATTTATATTTTTATTATTTTTATTTTATTTTATTATATTATTTATTTTCATTTTGAAAGAAAAAAAAACAGGCAAAACTTTATTTATAATAGCAGCCATATCAGTAATTGGCCAAAACATCAACATTTATATATTTTTCTGTTATTTTTTTCATTTTCATTTTAGTTATATTTATATTTTTTTATTATTTATTTTCTTTTTGAAGGTAAAAAAGCAGACAAAGAATTATTTATAATAAAATCCATATCAGTAAATGATCAAAACATAAAAACAGTTATTATGTTTATTTATTTATTTTTATTTTTAATTATTTATTTTAATTTTGAAGAAAAAGAAAAATAGGCAAAACATTATTTATAATAATAGCCATATTAGTAATTGACCAAAACATAAAAATTGTTATCATGTTTGTTTTATTTTATTTACATATAAATATTTAATAATTTTTAAATGTATTGTATTTTATTATTTATTTAACAAAAAAATAAATAAATAAATAAATAAAACAGGCCAAATATTATTTTGAATATCATCCAAACCTGTAATTGATTATAACATAAAAATTATTATCAAATCAGCCAGATATCTAAATGAGTGCACCCTTAATCTTTACCTAATGCTCAATTAACCATTGAGAAGGAGATGCATGGAGTCTATACCTACTTTGTGCAGGGTTTTGTAAAATGTATTCTGAGTGACTACATAAGTAGTTGCAATGAAATTTTTTTTTTTTACTGCATGAAGTCTTCCTGAGGGAAATTAATAATTTTAACAGACCTTTAAAGATCATTAAGAGGCCACGAGAATGAACTGCAGTTATTTTACACACGTTTCAGGCAGAAATTCTGCGAAGGGAGTAAGAAACTTACGTATGGACTATGATAAATGTCATGTTTTGGCATGTTAAGGCAGCATGACATTTACGAACCAAATTTGTCCTCTCTCAAACTGTCTGTGCATAGACTAAATGCTGTATATGTGTACGCCATTCTGCTATCGTTATGAAGACGGAAGCACTGTAAAAGCATGATACAACAGTGTTGTTCTCTAAGTTTCTGTCTCAGAATTGTGGACTGTCCCTTTAAAAGAGTTAACATGCATTGACTTGCACAGGACCACATACAAGGAGACTAGAGATGATAGTGATGTTCATTTACAATGTGTGGAATTATTCACCTAATTATGCCCTATATACTGTGACAAAACAGTATGGTTTTAGGAAACGGGCTTAACTGAACGGATCTCTCAAAACAATCAGAGCAAATGCCACAGAGACAGAGTGTTTATGAATGATTTCTTATAAATGTTTCTGCATATTAATCAGAGACAGGAAATAGTACACATCAGCTCTAAGACACAGTTTGGAAAAGCAAACATTAGAGTACACACATACTGTATATTAAAGAAAATGTTTTAAGACAACAAAATTGTCTTCTGTTGTTGTAACATTTTGCCCATCACATGACCTCGTCAAGCTGGAAACTCCATAACTGGATTCTGTTAGTGGAGGTCACATAAAGGAATGCATGAAAAGACACATCTGGGGGAGGGTCACGAGCGTGCACAAAGAAAGGCCATTTATATGGAGCAGTGTGTGAATGGTAGAACAGTCTGTTCTGTTGTCTGCGTTATGTGCAGTTTATTTGCGTGCTTTTAGGTTTTCTCAAAACGGGGTGCTGCCACATCTTGCAACTCACTGTGTCATTTATTCTAATTCTGACCTCATGTTGACAGGTGTCCAAGGCTGCAGCGGATCTGATGGCGTATTGTGATGCACATATACGAGAGGACCCGCTCATCGTGCCCGTCCCCGCGTCAGAAAACCCTTTCAGAGAGAAGAAGTTCTTCTGCACCATCCTCTGAGGCCGGGCTGCAGGTTCTGCTGCGAGGTTTCCACATCCCTGGCTGCTGCCGTTGAGCGCGATTGACTGGCAGCCGCCTCTGTTGATGGTTCGACCCCTCCTGACGGCCTGTGGGGGGTTTTGGGGGAGTCACTCAACTGGCAACCCAGTCAGAGCGTTTCATGTCTCGTTAAATAGGTTTGTTATTGCTTCGTATTTAGAGAACAGCCTTTCTCACTGCTTCATGAGATGAGAGAATTTTTTTCTTTTGTTTTTCATTTCACTTCATTTCAAGCCCTGCCAAGTGATCATTTTGTAAAGTATTTCAACATGTTTATAAACTAGACACGTCTTATTTGATGTACACTACATGTGAACTGTATGGACACACTCGACTCAAATGTTTCTCATGATCTTAAAAACCTTTGGATCTAAATTGTAGACAAATGCAAACTGCCAACGCTTGAATTTCTTTACAAAACTGGAGCGGATAGTGAAGGAAAAGCAGCCATCAAGTCATCCCGCATACACATGAGCACACCTCAGTATGAAGCACCTCATAAAGTTGGAATCTAGAACATAAAGGCCCGAAACATACTCTACACAAGTACATGAATGCCCCATGTGTCATTGTGTCAACGCAAATATGCATTGCATTCTCAACATTGCCACAAGGGGCGCTATAGCGTAATTGAGTTTTCTTTTTCAAGACAACAACTGTCATACAGCTTGAAATATTGACCTATGTTTCCATTGATCATCTTATAAATATTGCACCCCCTCCCTGGAATCTACGCCCCTGATTGGTGTGACGCTCCTGTTCTACCCGCTCCGGCGTCTCCGGTGTGGGAGGAAGGCGTGCTAACAAGGAGGATAAAGGCTACAGCCTCTAGCATCAGTCGCTAGTGCACCTTTTGAGGTCAGGAGTGTGAGGTTTATACACATTGCACAGCTATCTATCAGCTGGCCACCATTACACTCACCCCTCTAAACCTCACTCCCATCTGGGTCACGGCACCATTGTGATGCTCCTGTTCTATCCACTCCGTATGGGACTCGAACCGGCATCTCCAGCATGGGAGGCGGGTGCACTAACAAGGAGGCTAAAGGCTACAGCCCCTAGCGTCAGTCGCTAGTGCACCTCTTGAGGTCAGGAGAGTGAGGTTTACACACATTGCACAGCTGTCTATCAGCTGGCTCCCGTTACATTGGCCTACAGTCCACAGTAATCCATTTTGCAATTGAATTCGTCAATTTGTCCGAGATTATTATAATGTCTTTTCTAAGGATACAACAGATGGATGCTTTTGGAGCATCTCACTTTGGTTACGTCACGCCATAAACAACGTTTTTAGGTCGCTGTGTCAAGTTAAATGTAGTTCCCTTAAAAGCTGTATTTTCGCTTACTGCCCCCTGCTGAAAACAGGTGCTACTTTAAGTTTGAATTGCTTGATAGAAGGAATAATTCTTATTACAGTCCGGAGGCATAATTGCATTGATATTTCCAACACTTAATTTTTTATATAATTAATCGCACTGAATAACGCTTTAAATTGACAGCCCTAATATTTATAGCAACTTACCTACATAATAACACATTTGGTTTTATGGCACAGACTTTGAAGGGAACTCTATCGCCCCCTTGAGGACTGACGTTTGTTACCGTCACATTAACACATGGACGCACGTTTATCATGTTCAGTCGGGTCGCGTGTTGGCAGTGCGTTGGCCAAGCACTTGTGTCTGCATTCGCGTACTTGCGTAAACTATGTTTCTGGCCAACCGGTGGATACTTTGAATAAGCTCAAATATAAGATAGTTGTAATCAGTTTTGGGTAAATTACACAAAAAAGTAATTTACTTAAAATTAATAATTACTACTATAAAATAAAATCAGATTACTGACTTTACTGATTACTTCATCAAAAAAGTAATCAAATTACTAGTTACTTTTAGGTTACTTTCTAAAAACTCTTTTCCCTTAAAAGATTTTGTTTTTCCGTTCAATAAATTTAAAATAATGTCTATTTGTCCTCCTCCTTCATTGATTCGTTAGGGGTCACACACCCTTCGGCTGTCGCAAAATGCAACAGATGTACAAATGAACATAATTCATGTTTTAAATGTGTTCTACGTATAAAATATTATTTTAGGAATATGTGTAAACCAAATAAAGTAAATATCGTAATTGAAAGTCAGTAACTGTATTATGATTACAAGAATTTAAAATGTAATGTGCTACACTACATTTGTACTTAAAAAGTAATTAGATTACAGTAATTAATTACTCAAGGCTGGTTCTGATATATTTGACTATTTTGGTCACATAATTTAGTTACATAATTCCCATACATCTATTTGTGTTTATTTGATACTTTTGATGACTGTTATTCTAAAATGTGGAAAAAAAGTAATAATAAAGCATAAGTACGTGTGTCCAAACTTTTTACTGGTAGTTTAACTGTTTTTTTTATTAGACATCCTCTCTTGACATCTTTCCCCTTTCCAAAATGATAATAGTTTTGATATTTTGAATCAAGGCAGAAATGTTTTTAAAGTGAAACGAGTCCAATCTTGAAGGAACAGTTCTCCAAAAATGAAAATTCACTCATCATTTACTCACCCTCATGCCATCCCAGATGTGTATGACTTTCTTTCATCTGCTGAACTCAAATGAAGATTTGTAGAAGAATATTTCAGCTCTGTAGGTCCATACAATGCAAGTGAATGATGACCAGAACTTTGAAGCTCCTAAAAGCACATAAAGGCAGCATAAAAGTAATCCATACGACTCCATAGTAATCCATGTCTTCTGCAGAGTGGGTGAGAAACAGATCAATATTTAAGTCCTTTTTTACTATAAATTCTCCTTCCTGCCCAGTAGGTGGCGATATGCATGAAGTTTGCGAATCGGCAAAAACAAATGAAGAACTCTTAGGAGAGAGGAGCGCTTTGAAAGTGGAGATTTATAGTAAAAAATGGCTTAAATATTGATCTGTTTCTCACCCACACCTATCATATTGCATCTGAAGACATGGATTAAACCACTGGAGTAATATGGATTACTTTTATGCTGCCTTTATGTGCTTTTTTGAACTTCAAAGTTCTGGCCACCATTCACTTGCATTGTAAGGACCTACAGAGCTGAAATATTCTTCTAAAAATCTTCATTTGTGTTCTGCAGAAGAAAGAAAGTCATTCTCATCTGAGATGACATGAGGGTGAGTAAATAACGAGATAATTTTCATTTTTGGGTGAACCATCCCTTTAACCATTTTGTTTTTTATTATATTGTGAACAGACCAGGTGTTGATACCTTGCTGAAAAATCAGTCAAATTCTTACCATGTGATTTAGGTTCTTATAATTTTTATACCCCTTTTAACCTGGGAAATAAAAACAATATTCAGGATTTTTTTATTTGTTTTTTTTTATTCAGCTGATTCTTTTTGCTGCATTTTGGAATTGGTTTTGTCCTAGAGGTGTTTTCGTGTGTATCTGGTGTTCTGTGGATTAATCTAGACCATACAGATGTGTTATCTGATGGTAAACAGACAGACGCCCCATCTGGCATACAGACTCATGCGGGATACATATGACCGTAAGGACAAACTACATCATTAGTTTATTATTATTAAATTATATATATATATAACTGCACACATCACCTTCATATTGAAACTGAGTTAGATTAAAGTTAGATTAAAATGTCCTTTGAATTTGATCTTTTATAATGGGTTTTCAACAGGCCGATTCGTTCCCCCAAATAACCCCCATGATAATTATTTTTAACTTTCTCAATGGCCTTACTTGCGCTGGGCATGTTTCACAATAGTTTATTTCATTTTATTTGCCTGTCCTGATATAAACAGCAAGGCCTTTGACTGATACGCCAAACGGAGGGCCTGTATGTTTATCTGCGGTGTGTGTGTGTGTGTGTGTGTATTCTTTAGGAGTGGTTGTGAATAGAGAGAGAGGTCGTTTCTGAGTGCCAAGTACTGTGACTATGGCGTATCCTCTACACTGTTATTGCACAGGCTTTTTCCTAATCAAAACAAAACTCCAAAAAAAGCACAATGTCAAATGTTTTTCTTTATATCACTGTAACTTTGTCTAGCCTTTGCTAATTTATACAGAACAAAGTGTTATTATATTGAATGCACAGCCCCTAATTGAGGTGTTGCTTGTGTAACCTGTATTAAAACCCCTTTATAATGTGCTACGGTGGATGTTGGTGGACTTGAGGGTCACTTTTTGCCACGCAAACGTTTGACAACTTGCGAAAATCTAGATACAGTGTGTAGAAAAAGTGTACAGATGTACATTTGATAGCTTTGCATGAGAAAATATCAAAGTAGGGTGATTATTTAAAACATGATGTTGTGTTGTAAAGATAAGCTTAAAACATTACTTTTTATAATACTGCTTATGCTTCATGTGTTCAGTGAGAATGAAGGTTTATTATCAGTTTTTAGAGTGTGAAAGCTAAAAAACAGAATGAATGGAGCCTAAGTGATTTCTACTATATTACAAATAAATTCAGAAACGTAAATTAGATTAACAAATATTTTTATTATTATTATAGAAACATAACTTGCATGGACTCATTACCATATTTAAATATTAGAACTTTGAGATACCTTGTAATTGAATCAATGCCTAAATGTATGGATTTGTTGGTGCATTTCTGCACTTTTCTCTTTTAGAAGTCTGAATGTGTAGATCCGTGCAGTTGTACAAATTAATAAACATTTCAAAACTGTCTGCTTTCAATGTTAGTTCACCTGCATGGTAAGAATGATGGTGTGAGCTTGTTGTTTTGATTTTGATATGTCAGTTCTGAAAATGATATGGGAAATTAATGTGAAAGGTCATTGCAATTTTCTTGAACTCATTCAATCTTTACATGATCTGTAAGAAGGAAGATCAAGGTCTGAAACTGAAAGAATCCCAAATCTCATGCAGAAATCGCACCACATATTCATGAGATGCAACTGGACATCTACACAGAAGATACACATAAGCTACACATATGTTACACATATGTTACACTTGCTATAGTTTACTTCAGTGTTGTTTCTACATCAGCTAGCAATGTCAAATATAAATCAAGTCCATCACTGAAACATCAGTGCCACCTTGAGTAAGAAATAACATGTATAATATGTATGTGTATGCACGTGTGTGGTACTGATAATTCACCATTGTTGATAATTCATTGTTGCACAGAATGTCAATGTGATATAGTGTTTATTTATATGAATATAGTACTCATTTCTCTTGTAATAAACAAAGAAATAGATATCCTGTGATAGTAAACTTAAATATAATTTATGGATGTACGAGAAAAAAAAGGACGACACTCTTACATACCTCGGGTCTCTAAAGACTCTATACACTTTTGGTACTTAAACCATTAAAAAAAAAAATCTTACATTTTAGCTTTTTGTGTGTGTGTGCAAACCAAAATACTTTTTTTTTATTACTATGTTTATTTTCTCCCCAATTTGGAATGCCCAATTCCCAATGCGCTCTAAGTTCTCGTGGTGGCGTAGTGACTCGCATCAATCCGGGTGGCGGAGGACGAATCTCAGTTGCCTCCGCGTCTGAGACCATCAATCCGCGCATCTTATCATGTGGCTTGTTGAGCGCGTTACCGTGGAGACGTAGCGCATGTGGAGGCTTCATGCTATTCTCTGCGGCATCCACGCACAACTCACCACACGCCCCACCGAGAGTGAGAACCACATTATAGCGACCACGAGGAGGTTACCCCATGTGACTCTACCCTCCCTAGCAACCGGGCCAATTTGGTTGCTTAGGAGACCTGGCTGGAGTCACTCAGCACACCCTGGATTCAAACTCACGACTCCAGCGGTGGTAGTCAGCGTCTTTACTTGCTGAGATACCCAGGCAAGGGGATAAATAAATAATAAAAAAAAAACAATTGTCCAAGCGATATTGAATGTCTCATAATTTACTTTAATTAATTATTACCGTATTGTTTCCGAGTATCCAAAGACCCCAGTTATTGAACTACAGTATTTACATTCACCAAAAAAGATTAACATTAAGACGTTAATATAAACAAGTCTGCTTTTTATAGATCTGCTTTGTTCTGATAATGCTTAAATACTATAAAGTCTCTTGGCAGATTTCGGTCATGAACATCTCAAAATGATTCAATGACTCACTCGAAGCACAGAAGATGTTCAGTTAATTAAAATGAACAAATTTGTGAAACAGAAGCAAGCCACAACAAAGTGCCCTTTATTTTTCCAGCTAATTCTGCACAATTGTGCATATAAGTTGCTATACTTGAATCCTTAAAATAGCTTAAGTTGGTGCTTTTATCTTATTCTTTAAAATAAATAACCCTGGAAAACATGTTCGTGGATCAGTGATGGTCTCAACTTTTTCAACCCTCATGAGTTTGCATCCCTGTGAGTTATAAACTTTAGACAACGATGACAGTCAGACCACTGATTGATTTTTTATTTTTGTTAAAAAGCATGGTGATTTGGCCTTAATACCTCAGGATGTGAATTAATTTTCAATAATTCAATGATCGGAGTCTGCTTATACCGCAGTTACTACATGTAGTAGGCGGAAAACACAGAATCTAGACATAAAAATGGCATTAGCCATAAAATGCAGAATGTCATTCTTATATGACATATTTGGACGAAAAAATGAATGTTTGAATGTACAATTAATCAAATTAAAATTGTGATATGTCCTAGTGTGATAATTAAACTAAAAAAAGTCTCTGATTTAATTGAACAAATAATCTGCAAGTGATGCGTGCTTCAAAATGAATGTGTAGAGCTGTCCGCTCATACACTAAAAACACCTCATCATGATGTCATGTGCGTGCTTGTGTAAGATGACAGAGACAAAGAGCACTCTGAAGCAGGGACTAAAAATTTAAAGTTTTTCATTTCGGTTCGTTCCGAGCAATAACTGTACATGATCAATGGAAACATGTAAATGCTTCACGCTGCAACCCTCCCAGTATTCAAGCCTAATCTACACCCTTACAAACAACAGTAGGCAAAACAAAACAAAAAAACAATATAATATATATATATGTTGTTTGCTTATCTGCAATACTTCTACAAGATGTTGCCTTTCGGATGTCTGCAAGACGTTCAACAGATGTCTTTGAGATGTTTATGATTTAGAATGTTTGTAAATCTGAACTTTTAAGATGTTTAGCAGAAGTTCATTTAGATTGTGATGCTTTCCAGATGAAAAGATCTAAAACAGACATCTCTGAGATGCATGTGTGCTGTCTGGGCTACTGATGACAGCACCTTTAAATTGATCTAATTTCAGACAAATCTGTGAGGAAATGGATTGGTTTGGATGTTTATTTATGATCTGTGATTTCAAGCAATTTTGAGAACATTTGAAAGTGATTTGAAAAAAAAAAAAATACAAATAATCATCATTAGATTTATTTGATACAAATACAAATCCACTTTTTTGTCAAAGTCAAACAACAGGCAATTTCATCACTGAGCTACAAGGTTCGCCCATGGAACTACATTTCCCAGATGGCACCGCGCGTGCGCGGCAGCATTCCTATTGGCTGACTGAATGTCATCGTCATCAGCGTGAAGTAATACAAGAAGCGGTCAGCAATCACTCGGACGATGCGCGTCTTCCCGGTGTGGTGCGCACCCCGTTATCTGACGCTGTCTGGACCAGCTGTCCGTCCATGCGAAGTGTAGCGGCGGCGTTGATTCCATATGTCATCGCGGTGCACGCGCATTGGTGCGGTTGGACGGACAGAACTGCGTTGCTGTTGGGTCTGCAGGTACCTTACATTTATGTGCAACTTTTTACAGCATCTGCAACAGTTATTTTCAGTCTCAACTCATGTCGTTTATGATGCTTTTGAAGTGTAACACTTGGCGCGACCTTTGCGTTAGACAAATGCTTAATGCATAGAACAGGAAAACTCAATGCGTGTAGAACGTTTACTCTGAATGCATATAGAACATTGATGCTTAGTACATATTCAACATTAATACTTAATGCACATAGAGCATTAATGCTAAATATATATTGAGAAGGTAATGCTTAGTGCTCAATGCATATAGAATCTTAATGCTTATAGAACCTTAATGCTCGATGCATATAGAACTTTAATGCTCAATGTATATAGAATATTAATGCCTAGTGTATATAGAACCTTAATGCTCGATGCATATAGAACTTTTTAATTCTCAATGTATATAGAATATTAATGATTAGTGTATATAGAACCTTAATGCTCGATGCATATAGAACCTTAATGCTCGATGCATATAGAACTTTAATTCTCAATGTATATAGAATATTAATGATTAGTGTATATAGAACCTTAATGCTCGATGCATATAGAACCTTAATGCTCGATGCATATAGAACTTTAATGCTCAATGTATATAGAACCTTAATGCTCGATGCATATAGAACTTTAATGCTCGATGCATATAGAACTTTAATTCTCAATGTATATAGAATATTAATGATTAGTGTATATAGAACCTTAATGCTCGATGCATATAGAACCTTAATGCTCGATTCATATAGAACCTTAATGCTCGATTCATATAGAACCTTAATGCTCGATGCAAATAGAACCTTAATGCTCGATGCATATAGAACTTTAATTCTCAATGTATATAGAATATTAATGATTAGTGTATATAGAACCTTAATGCTCGATGCATATAGAATTTTAATGCTAAATATATATATATAATATTAATGCTTAGTGTATATAGAACGTTAATGCTCAATGCATATAGAACATTAATTCTTATAGAACTTTAATTCTCAATGTATATAGAATATTAATGATTAGTGTATATAGAACCTTAATGCTCGATGCATATAGAACTTTAATTCTCAATGTATATACAGAATATTAATGATTAGTGTATATAGAACCTTAATGCTCGATGCATATAGAACTTTAATTCTCAATGTATATAGAATATTAATGATTAGTGTATATAGAACCTTAATGCTCAATGCATATAGAACCTTAATGCTTGATGCATATAGAACCTTAACGCTCGATGCATATAGAACTTCAATTCTCAATGTATATAGAATATTAATGATTCATGTATATAGAACCTTAATGTTCGATGCATATAGATCCTTAACGCTTGATGCATATAGAACCTTAATGCTCGATGCATATAGAACCTTAATGCTCGATGCATATAGAACCTTAATGCTCGATGCATATAGAACCTTAATGCTTGATGCATATAGAACCTTAATGCTTGATGCATATAGAACTTCAATTCTCAATGTATATAGAATATTAATGATTCATGTATATAGAACCTTAATGTTCGATGCATATAGATCCTTAACGCTCGATGCATATAGAACCTTAATGCTCGATGCATATAGAACCTTAATGCTCGATGCATATACAGGTGCATCTCAATAAATTAGAATGTCGTGGAAAAGTTCATTTATTTCAGTAATTCAACTCAAATTGTGAAACTCGTGTATTAAATAAATTCAATGCACACAGACTGAAGTAGTTTAAGTCTTTGGTTCTTTTAATTGTGATGATTTTGGCTCACATTTAACAAAAACCCACCAATTCACTATCTCAAAAAATTAGAATATGGTGACATGCCAATCAGCTAATCAACTCAAAACACCTGCAAAGGTTTCCTGAGCCTTCAAAATGGACTCTCAGTTTGGTTCACTAGGCTACACAATCATGGGGAAGACTGCTGATCTGACAGTTGTCCAGAAGACAATCATTGACACCCTTCACAAGGAGGGTAAGCCACAAACATTCATTGCCAAAGAAGCTGGCTGTTCACAGAGTGCTGTATCCAAGCATGTTAACAGAAAGTTGAGTGGAAGGAAAAAGTGTGGAAGAAAAAGATGCACAACCAACCGAGAGAACCGCAGCCTTATGATTGTCTTCACAAGGACTTCACAAGGAATGGACTGAGGCTGGGGTCAAGGCATCAAGACACAGACATGTCAAGGAATTTGGCTACAGTTGTCATATTCCTCTTGTTTAGCCACTCCTGAACCACAGACAACGTCAGAGGCGTCTTACCTGGGCTAAGGAGAAGAAGAACTGGACTGTTGCCCAGTGGTCCAAAGTCCTCTTTTCAGATGAGAGCAAGTTTTGTATTTCATTTGGAAACCAAGGTCCTAGAGTCTGGAGGAAGGGTGGAGAAGCTCATAGCCCAAGTTGCTTGAAGTCCAGTGTTAAGTTTCCACAGCCTGTGATGATTTGGGGTGCAATGTCATCTGTTGGTGTTGGTCCATTGTGTTTTTTGAAAACCAAAGTCACTGCACCCGTTTACCAAGACATTTTGGAGCACTTCATGCTTCCTTCTGCTGACCAGCATTTTAAAGATGCTGATTTCATTTTCCAGTAGGATTTGGCACCTGCCCACACTGCCAAAAGCACCAAAAGTTGGTTAAATGACCATGGTGTTGGTGTGCTTGACTGGCCAGCAAACTCACCAGACCTGAACCCCATAGAGAATCTATGGGGTATTGTCAAGAGGAAAATGAGAAACAAGAGACCAAAAAATGCAGATGAGCTGAAGGCCACTGTCAAAGAAACCTGGGCTTCCATACCACCTCAGCAGTGCCACAAACTGATCACCTCCATGCCACGCCGAATTGAGGCAGTAATTAAAGCAAAAGGAGCCCCTACCAAGTATTGAGTACATATACAGTAAATGAACATACTTTCCAGAAGGCCAACAATTCACTAAAAATGTTTTTTTTATTGGTCTTATGATGTATTCTAATTTTTTGAGATAGTGAATTGGTGGGTTTTTGTTAAATGTTAGCCAAAATCATCACAATTAAAAGAACCAGAGACTTAAACTACTTCAGTCTGTGTGCATTGAATTTATTTAATACACGAGTTTCACAATTTGAGTTGAATTACTGAAATAAATGAACTTTTCCACGACATTCTAATTTATTGAGATGCACCTGTAGAACCTTAATGCTCGATGCATATAGAACCTTAATGTTCGATGCATATAGAACCTTAATGCTCAATGCATATAGAACCTTAATGCTCGATGCATATAGAACCTTAACGCTCGATGCATATAGAACTTTAATTCTCAATGTATATAGAATATTAATGATTAGTGTATATAGAACCTTAATGTTCGATGCATATAGAACCTTAATGTTCGATGCATATAGAACCTTAACGCTCGATGCATATAGAACCTTAATGCTCGATGCATATAGAACCTTAACGCTCGATGCATATAGAACTTTAATTCTCAATGTATATAGAATATTAATGATTAGTGTATATAGAACCTTAATGCTCGATGCATATAGAACCTTAATGCTCAATGCATATAGAACCTTAATGCTCGATGCATATAGAACCTTAACGCTCGATGCATATAGAACTTTAATTCTCAATGTATATAGAATATTAATGATTAGTGTATATAGAACCTTAATGTTCGATGCATATAGAACCTTAATGTTCGATGCATATAGAACCTTAACGCTCGATGCATATAGAACCTTAATGCTCGATGCATATAGAACCTTAACGCTCGATGCATATAGAACTTTAATTCTCAATGTATATAGAATATTAATGATTAGTGTATATAGAACCTTAATGCTCAATGCATATAGAACCTTAATGCTCGATGCATATAGAACCTTACGCTCGATGCATATAGAACTTTAATTCTCAATGTATATAGAACCCTAATGCTCGATGCATATAGAACCTTAATGCTCGATGCATATAGAACCTTAATGCTCGATGCATATAGAACCTTAATGCTTGATGCATATAGAACCTTAACGCTCGATGCATATAGAAATTTAATTCTCAATGTATATAGAACCCTAATGCTCGATGCATATAGAACCTTAATGATCGATGCATATAGAACCTTAATGCTCGATGCATATAGAACTTTAATGATCGATGCATATAGAACCTTAATGCTCGATGCATATAGAACCTTAATGCTCGATGCATATAGAACCTTAATGCTTGATGCATATAGAACCTTAATGCTCGATGCATATAGAACTTTAATTCTCAATGTATATAGAATATTAATGATTAGTGTATATAGAACCTTAATGTTCGATGCATATAGAAACTTAATGCTCGATGTATATAGAACCTTAATGCTCGATGCATATAGAACTTTAATTCTTATAGAACTTTAATACTCAATGCATATATAATATTAATGCTTAGGGTATTTAGGACCTTAATGCTCAATGTATATATAACATTGATTCTCAATTTATGCTTGTGTATACATATATATATATATATATATATATATATAGCGTATTTAAATCATCAGTGCTTAATGTATATTGAACAGGTAATGCTTAGTGCATATAGAACTTTAGTGCAAATAGAACATTAATGCTTAGTACATTTATGCTCAATGTATATAGAATATTGATTCTTAATGAAAATAGAACATTAATGCTCAATGCTTATAGAACTTTAATACGTAATGAATATAAAACATTGCTGCTTAGTGCATATAGAAAATGTATGCCCAGTGTATATAGAAAAGTTCAGTGCATAAAGAACGTGAAAGCTCAATGCATAGAACATTAATGCTGAATGCATACAGTATTTAACTTTAATACTAAATTGCATATAAACATACATGCTCATGCTCATAAATGCACATAGTACAGCTTGCAGTAATTTGCTTGGGAATTTTATTGCAGTGGGTGTTGCTGAGGGGGTTGAAAAGTGCAGTTATTGCACGTCAATGTCATGAGTCCAGATCAAGGCTACTGTTTGAATTGGTGTGCTGTGCACGCATACTGGCAGCTTGTTAAGCATAATGATCAAACTGTGTAAGAAAGCCTTGCATTTGATCATAAACACCCATACAACAGAGCAGAGAGTGTAGAATACTGAGATCTTACCTGACAACAGAAGCATACTGGGACTGTAGCAGCACACATGCACACTTACTCTGATGTTTGTCACACATGGTGGAATGGAACACAACTGACTGTCCATTAGAAAGTATAAAGAGCACTACCACTCACTTTCATCATCTACATCATCTGTTGTGTGTTTCATGTAGAGAAAAGACCAATAGACCTTTTCTTTTTTCTTTTTTCACGGGATTCACACTTTTCTACTTAATCGGTTCCTTAAGCCATGTGAGTTTGGAATAACATGAAGGTGTGTCAATGATGACAAGATTTTCATTTTTGAATGAACTATCCAGGTCATTCTTCAATTGGGGTGTCAAACGAGATGCAGAATTTGTAAAAATGCTTGTTTTTTTTAAATAATAAAATGTATTGCTATGCATTTAAAATTAGTTTAATATGCTATATCCAGTAAAATGTAAGCTTAAGGACATTTTTATTTTTAAACAATTTTAATCAAATACTGGTGACACAACCACTTGTCTATGGTGTTTCCAGTATTTGAAGTAAAAATTCTGGTTTGTTCTAAAATGAGCAGGAATATGCAACTTTAGGGAATAATTAAAACAAATAAAAACTTTAAGGATTCAGTTTCATTGTTTCATTTAAATGTCAGTTTTTAAAATAAATATGTTTAATTGTTCATCTTGGCCCCTATTTCTGCCAAAGGAGAATATATATATATATATACTATATTGCCAAAAGTATTCGCTCATCTGCCTTTAGACGCATATGAACTTAAGTGACATCCCATTCTTAATCCATAGGGTTTAATATGACGTCAGCCCACCCTTTGCAGCTATAACAGCTTCAACTCTTCTGGGAAGGCTTTCCACAAGGTTTAGGAGTGTGTTTATGGGAATTTTTGACCATTCTTCCAGAAGCGCATTTGTGAGGTCAGACACTGATGTCGGACGAGAAGGCCTGGCTCGCAGTCTTCGTTCTAATTCATCCCAAAGGTGCTCTGTCGGGTTGAGGTCAGGACTCTGTGCAGGCCAGTCAAGTTCTTCCACACCAAACTCGCTCATCCATGTCTTTATGGACCTTGCTTTGTGCACTGGTGTGCAGTCATGTTGGAACAGGAAGGGGCCATCCCCAAACTGTTCCCACAAAGTTGGGAGCATGGAATTGTCCAAAATCTCTTGGTATGCTGAAGCATTCAGAGTTCCTTTCACTGGAACTAAGGGGCGAAGCCCAGCTCCTGAAAATCAACCCCACACCATAATCCCCCCTCCACCAAACTTCACAGTTGGCACAATGCAGTCAGACAAGTACCGTTCTCCTGGCAACCACCAAACCCAGACTCATCCATCAGATCGCCAGATGGAGAAGCGTGATTCGTCACTCCAGAGAACGCGTCTCCACTGCTCTAGAGTCCAGTGGCAGCGTGCTTTACACCACTGCATCCGACGCTTTGCATTGCACTTGGTGATGTATGGCTTGGATGCAGCTGCTCGGCCATGGAAACCCATTCCATGAAGCTCTCTACGCACTGTTCTTGAGCTAATCTGAAGGCCACATGAACTTTGGAGGTCTGTAGCGATTGACTCTGCAGAAAGTTGGCGACCTCTGCGCACTATGCGGCTCAGCATCTGCTGACCCCACTCTGTCATTTTACGTGGCCTACCACTTCGTGGCTGAGTTGCTGTCATTCCCAATCGCTTCCACTTTGTTATAATACCACTGACAGTTGACTGTGGAATATTTAGTAGTGAGGAAATTTCACTACTGGACTTGTTGCACAGGTGGCATCCTATCACAGTACCACGCTGGAATTCACTGAGCTCCTGAGAGCGGCCCATTCTTTCACAAATGTTTGTAGAAGTAGTCTGCATGCCTAGGTGCTTCATTTTATACACCTGTGGCCATGGAAGTGATTGGAACACCTGAATTCAATTATTTGGATGGGTGAGCGAATACTTTTGGCAATATAGTGTATATACATATATACAGGTGCATCTCAATAAATTAGAATGTCATGGAAAAGTTCATTTATTTCAGTAATTCAACTCAAATTGTGAAACTCGTGTATTAAATAAATTCAATGCACACAGACTGAAGTAGTTTAAGTCTTTGGTTCTTTTAATTGTGATGATTTTGGCTCACATTTAACAAAAACCCACCAATTCACTATCTCAAAAAATTAGAATATGGTGACATGCCAATCAGCTAATGAACTCAAAACACCTGCAAAGGTTTCCTGAGCCTTCAAAATGGTCTCTCAGTTTGGTTCACTAGGCTACACAATCATGGGGAAGACTGCTGATCTGACAGTTGTCCAGATGACAATCATTGACACCCTTCACAAGGAGGGTAAGCCACAAACATTCATTGCCAAAGAAGCTGGCTGTTCACGGAGTGCTGTATCCAAGCATGTTAACAGAAAGATGCACAACCAACCGAGAGAACCGCAGCCTTATGAGGATTGTCAAGCAAAATCGATTCAAGAATTTGGGTGAACTTCACAAGGAATGGACTGAGGCTGGGGTCAAGGCATCAAGAGCCACCACACACAGACATGTCAAGGAATTTGGCTACAGTTGTCGTATTCCTCTTGTTAAGCCACTCCTGAACCACAGACAACGTCAGAGGCGTCTTACCTGGGCTAAGGAGAAGAAGAACTGGACTGTTGCCCAGTGGTCCAAAGTCCTCTTTTCAGATGAGAGCAAGTTTTGTATTTCATTTGGAAACCAAGGTCCTAGAGTCTGGAGGAAGGGTGGAGAAGCTCATAGCCCAAGTTGCTTGAAGTCCAGTGTTAAGTTTCCACAGTCTGTGATGATCTGGGGTGCAATATCATCTGCTGGTGTTGGTCCATTGTGTTTTTTGAAAACCAAAGTCACTGCACCCGTTTACCAAGAAATTTTGGAGCACTTCATGCTTCCTTCTGCTGACCAGATTTTTAAAGATGCTGATTTCATTTTCCAGCAGGATTTGGCACCTGCCCACACTGCCAAAAGCACCAAAAGTTGGTTAAATGACCATGGTGTTGGTGTGCTTGACTGGCCAGCAAACTCACCAGACCTGAACCCCATAGAGAATCTATGGGGTATTGTCAAGAGGAAAATGAGAAACAAGAGACCAAAAAATGCAGATGAGCTGAAGGCCACTGTCAAAGAAACCTGGGCTTCCATACCACCTCAGCAGTGCCACAAACTGATCACCTCCATGCCACGCCGAATTGAGGCAGTAATTAAAGCAAAAGGAGCCCCTACAAAGTATTGAGTATATATACAGTAAATGAACATACTTTCCAGAAGGCCAACAATTCACTAAAAATGTTTTTTTTATTGGTCTTATGATGTATTCTAATTTTTTGAGATAGTGAATTGGTGGGTTTTTGTTAAATGTGAGCCAAAATCATCACAATTAAAAGAACCAAAGACTTAAACTACTTCAGTCTGTGTGCATTGAATTTATTTAATACACGAGTTTCACAATTTGAGTTGAATTACTGAAATAAATGAACTTTTCCACGACATTCTAATTTATTGAGATGCACCTGTATATATATATATATAAAGACATGAAATATGGTCTGTGGTACCTTTTATAGTTTTTATTCTAAAAGATTAAAATCACTTTACAGTCTAAAAACTTTAAATTACAAGATTAAATGGCCCTGAAGGAAAGAAATTTCAGATATGTTTTGAAGTAAAAGGTGTAATAATTAAAAGTTTATTGAGCAAATTAATGAAATTCATCATGAGTAAGATTACAAGAAGAATCTACTCTGATAAAACAACAACATTTACAGAAAAACAGTATTAAAAAATAAAATTGCAATGAAAACAATCTTGAACAATCATGAAATTTATCCGGAGTAAGATTACAATCACAAAGTTTATGTTGCAGTTTTTCAGTTGTCTGTAGCATTGCCTTCTCTCTCCGTGGATTTTTTGCCTGCAATGTGTCAAAATACGATAAGCCACGTGTCATCACTTACAAATGGTTAAGTACATCATTTGAATTATTTACATACAAAATATGATCTACAGTTACAGTCCCTTTTATTTGTCCTAAAACCTGACCTGGATGTGCTGGGTATCCTCCGTGGACTATCTTCATGGTGTTTCTGGTGGAGTCAAGGCTCTCTGCTCTGTATTCTGCCTTATATACTTGCCAGTTCTTCCTTGCTGCTCTCTTTCCTCTCTCTGAGAGATCTTCTATTCTCAGTCTTTTTTTGCACTCAATGTTTTTTAAATAGGTCTGCTGTTTCTTTTGCAGGTACTCTGCATCTCTACGCTGTCTATAAAGTCGATGCTTTTCATTAGCAGTTAATCTTGCCATACCTGACAAGAGCGTTACAATTATACGATTATGAATGTCCTAAGGCAAAATGTATGCTTTTTATTAAAAATACAACATTTCTGGTTGTATATTGTCTGTGGAGTTACTGTGGAGTCTGTGGTGTTACCAGGAAAGACAGTAACACCACAGACAAATTAGCAAAAATCCAGACTTTTCTAAAATGGAGGCTGCCATCATGATGATTTCAAGATCAGGGGACATTTTGGAAATATTAATAAGACTCTATTTACCAAATTTTTGATTGTAGTTATCAACATAACACCACAGACACTAATAAAGTGCGACACATGAAACTGTCTGAAATGTCAACAATCTAGCAAAGATACTGAGAACACGAAGGGCTTAAGAAGGGTGTGAATTAGAGGAGAACAGGTGTTGCTCGGCATGCTAATCAGCGGCATGAACAATCAGTGTTCCCATGGAAACGCCGATCATGCATGCTGGCTGCGCCTGCGAGACATGAGGGAGAGAAAATAACAAAACATACAAAATAAAGGCAAACTCACTGGAGCCGTGAACAAAATCATGCTCCCCCATCTGGGACTGTGTCTTCTAGCGGAGGGATGCCACTTCATGAATTTGCTTAATAAAGTAATATTTGAATGAAATTTGTAGATTTTCCTAGTTGACTAGTAGTCGTTAATTTAAGCCATTAGTCGACTAGATGCATGTTTATGATATTAATCACTTTAATATATATTTACTGGGGGGCATCAGAAAATGGTTTGAGTTCCAGGGCTGAGAAAGAATGTTATAAGTAACATTGCGAACACTGTTGTACATTACAGAGAAAAACTAAACCGTAATAATGAGCCTTTAAAATATGAATTTTACAAGCGCACGCACGAAGCGAGCGAATACAAAAACACCTCGAACCGTGATTTATATTTCAGTGATCATCATCATCATTATAATTATTATTTTTACATTTATAATTGTTTTTATGTCTTCATTTATGTAAGTAATTGTCCGCCTGCGTGTTTAGACGGACACTTGCCTGATGGTAAATGGAAAGGTGGTTACTTATGTATATATATTTATTATTCTTTTATCACTTTATTATTTATTTATTTGCTTTTTCGTTTCATTTGGAGTGCAATTTGAATTTAGAAATGTATTTGATTTAAGTTTTTCGTTTTTTAAATAAATTAATTTTCAGTGCAAAATCACTAAAGCAAGAATATTCACCGATCCCTCAGCCCTGGGAGTTGCCGATGTAATTGGATATTGCGATATATATATATATATATATATATATATATATATATATATTGTGAAGGAGGGAACAAAACAAATTTATTCACACACATGATGTATTTTCACGGACAACTAAATACCCGTCCGGTAGAGAATGCACAGATGAAGCAGGTTCTTTGCCAGAGAGATGTTCACAACTGTTGTAAAACCATCTTTCAAAAAGTTGAACACACATTTTAATTGCACTTATTCTTTTTCCAGTTCCATTTGAACTTTTAGCTAAAATAAATACAAAATAAAACTCAAAGTTTGAAGTCAAGGTGTCTTGCTTTATTGTGCAGGCTTAACCCTAACCCTGCTTAATGAAAATGACCCCATAGTACAACCTAGTGTCCAACCAGCAGTAATGCCGGTGTTCGTCGGTTTTCCTGCGACCAACCGACCAATCAAAACTTGGTCGACCAAAACTCTTCTCATCGACTAACGATTGGTCGACTATCAGGGGGCAGCCCTAAAGTTTTTATGCAGTAATTCTTTTCAAAAAAGCAAGAAGGCACCTGTGGCTGTGTTATACTGTGAATATAGTCACTTCACTGCTTGTCATGCTTAACGACACCCAAGCCATGAATATATTCACAATATAGTATGGTCTCTCGTACTAATGCTTAAATAGAATCCAAACATCACACGCTTGACAATGTTGCACTTTCACTTCCTTAGAGGCATCTTATAAGGCAGCATGATGTTGCTGCCTATCTTTTGGAGCAGCATGCCTATAATGCATTAAGATAGCCCCTAAGACGGCTGATGTGAAGTCTTGATTTACTGATATATAAAACAGCAGTAAGGTCATTCGGATGTCCTGATAACATTTTCTGGAGACCGAGTATGAGTTCCGATACTTGTTGCAGTTTTCAGATACAAAAGGCTCAGAGT
This sequence comes from Myxocyprinus asiaticus, assembly GCF_019703515.2. NCBI lineage: Eukaryota > Metazoa > Chordata > Actinopteri > Cypriniformes > Catostomidae > Myxocyprinus > Myxocyprinus asiaticus. The sequence goes on along the minus strand of NC_059366.1, from coordinate 44,955,031 downwards.
CTGATGATTTGAGGACAGCATGTTTATTATGTTTAAGCAACTGTTACTCAAAAGACAATCAAAAATTTTCATTTTAGCTGCCAAAAAATGATCAAAAACGATATATATATATATATATATAAATAATGACAAATAAATTTCCCAGAAAAAAATGCATATACAAATAATCACTATAAAAACTGACCGGATTGGTTTTTGAAACTAACTCATCTGTAACTAGTGATTTTTATCTCTCACATTGCCAAAAATGGTCAATAATCTATAATATCCAATATGTAAAGGCTGTCTATAAATAAGGATTCTTTTTAAAATGTTATCAAATGAAAAAATAACATTGAATTTTCAACATAATATTATGCTATTTTGTTGTTGTTGTGATTAACACTTTTTTATTAATTCATACAGTAAACAAAGAAAAGCAAAATATATGTATAAACAGAATCAACATTTAACCCCCACTATTACCCCTCCCAATCCCCAACCCTCAACAAACATCCCAGTGGTCAAATATTATGCAATTTTTATGAAATGAAGTGCTTTTAAACATATCCTCACAGCACAATCCAAAATACAACACTGGAGTTATTTTCAACAAATGAAGTGCTGCGTAACAGAGCATCACAGATGTGAGATATTGCTTTAAAATAATACAATTAGGGTACAACGGGGCTACAGGCAAACCTCAAGCAAAATGTGCTTTTATTTAGGTCACAGTGTATCAAGATTGAACAAAATGATTGAATATTAATGGAGCAACATTGTGTGAAAATAAATAATAACACAAGGTTGTTTTGATTAAAAAACATTTTTTTTAAAGTAGCGAGGGGGCCTAGTGATATCGTGTAGATACAGGGGCAATAGTTATAGTGCATTATTTGTCAGCTAATGCAAATTAGACTGCAAGATGCTTTTCTGAGTAACAAATATTCAAAATAAACACTTCAGAAAAGGGTGCATCATTTCCTGTTCATTTCAATCACATTTGACATTTCAGATCATCTCAAGTGTCTAATAAACAAATGAATCTCCATTGTGATTGGATCAGTCAGTATGAATCCACTTTAAAAAAATGTTTATAACAAATCAATTCACAATGTGTTTTAAGGGGGGGGGGGCTTTAGCTCCTTCTACCCCAAATACTATCCTTTCACTTATCGGACACTTACTGGTTATTTAAAAACGTCTGATTTAATCACCTTGAACAAAACTGAAAATGACAAATATGCATTTTGCCTTGAAATAAATGTGATCATTTCAGGGATATTAGCTGCATGAACTGAAACTTAATATATATATATATTTAAATATTAGATTAGATTATCTCAGAATCAAACTTTTTTTGTTTTGTTTTTTTATTATAATTATTATTATTACAGTAGATATTACAGAACTATACAGTAGTGATATATTTGTTTATATATATAAAAAAGACTGTGATTTAATTAAATAAATATAGCCTGTATGTGCTCGTCATGCATTTGTGATTCTTATGATGTGGTGTTTTCAGTGTATGAACGGCCAGTTTCACACGTTCACTTTGAAACGCGCAGCACATGCCCTTCATTTGGAGCGCTCACGTAACGCCATAACACTGGAAAATGATACACCAAATCATGCCGTTCATGACATTTTTTATATTTGCTTAAAAAGTTTGTTATTTGGACAGTAAAATGTGATTTGAAATTTGATGGATCAGGCCTACTGATAATTACTGATACTTCGCTTACGATCTGAAATCTCATTTGCGATCATGTTCGTATTAAAAAATTGACATTGTTGGGGCCTGGTTAACTCGGTGTTAAAGACGCTGGCTACCACCCCTGGAGTTCACTAGTTGGAATCCCAGGGCGTGCTGAGTGACTCCAGCCAGGTCTCCTTAGCAACCAAATTGGCCTGGTTGCTAGGGAGGGTAGAGTCACATGGGGTAACCTCCTCGTGGTCGCTATAATGTGGTTCATTCTCGGTGGGGCGCGTGGTGAGTTGAGCGTGGTTGCCATGGTGGATGGCGTGAAGCCTCTTGTCTCCGTGGCAATGCGCTCAATAAGCCACGTGATAAGATGCGCGGGTTGACGATCTCTGACGCGGAGGCAACTGGTATTCGTCCTCCGCCACCTGGACTGAGGCGAATCACTACATGACCCCGAGGACTTAAAAGCACATTGGAATTGGGCATTCCAAATTGAAAAAATCCACAAAACCCCCCCCCCAAAAAAAACGTTTGACATAATTGGGGGTCTGGTTAGCTCAGCGAGCAAAGACGCTGACTGCCACCTCTGGAGTCGTGAGTTTGAATCCAGGGTGTGCTGAGTGACTCCAGTCAGGCTTCCTAAGCGACCAAATTGGCCCAGTTGCTAGGGAGGGTAGAGTCACATGGGGTAACCTCCTCGTGGTCGCCATAATGTGGTTCTCGCTCTCGGTGGGGCGCGTATGGAAAAGAGCTGCGTGAAGATTCTTTACAAATTTATGTTTTAACATTTATTAGCTATACGAGTGAGGACATTGGTGCACAGGTGTGTTAAAACTCAAATTACAGCTTACTCTCAATTCAAGCTGCATTTCAATTTTAGTTAGTGGTACTGCTTTTCAGAAAGTTTCTATTCGACTTTTGAAGTGGTGATTGCAGAAACCCTATGCTAATGAGCCCTTTTACCTCGAGAGAACATCCTGGTGTCTCTAAAAGCTTTTCCTGATGCTGTTCAAAACATCTGCGCACTTCTGGCTCTCTCGTCTGCACCGTGTTTAATTGGCTTTTGTCTCAAGCATGAGAAAGCAGTGAGCCTGGAATTCGGAAAAGCAGGAATGAGCGTTCCGTTTCACTTGTAATGACTGCGTTCTTCCAATTGATCTCCTTGGTAATAAATGGCCGCTGACTAATTAAGAGAGCTCCAGTGCTTGGATGCCGTTCTGAGGTTTGGATTATTAATCCACTCAGGACCTCAGATTGGGCCGGAGGTTCACCTTCCAACAGGACAATGACCGTAAGCACACAGCCAAGACAACGCAAGAGTGACTTAGGGACAACTCTGTGAATATCCTTGAGTGGCCCAGCCAGAGTCCGGACTTGAACCCAATCGAACATCTCGAGAGACCTGAAAATGGCTGTGCACCGACGCTCCCCATCCAACCTGACAGAGCTTGAGAGGATCTGCAGAGAAGAATGGCAGAAAACCCCCAAATCCAGGTGTGCAAAGCTTGCAGCATCATACTTAAAAAGACTTGAGGCTGTAATTGGTGCCAGAGGTGCTTCAACTAAGTACTAAGTTAAGGGTCTTAATACTTATATCAATGTGATATTTCAGTTTTTTATTTTTAATAAATTTGCAAAGTTATCAAAACTCTGGTTTTTGCTTGGTCATTATGGGGTATGGAGTATAGATTAATGTGAAAGAAATTTAGCATGAAGCATGTTTCCTCATCGCTCTCATCTGTAAATAACATAAAAGCAGTACTGTCCGCTGATGGTATCAACACAGATATATAGCTACCGTGACATAAACGGTATAGCACAATCTCTACAAGTACACAAATTTGTACCATCACACAGTATATAACATCATATCACCCAGAAACCATATTGACTGAAAACATCACAAATATAAACATACGTATATTGACTCACAGGCGTGTTGTTTTCGGTCTGGTGTTTATCTGCAGGGTTTTGAGGGATACACTTGGAGAGTCAAGATTCAGCTGACCTGATGTCTGTCAAAACATCTACAGTCCATCTCAATAATGGTGGAGGAGTTCTCAAGTTTGGATCTGTGAGAGCAACGACAGCCTTTGTTTTGCTTGTATTATAAAGTTTAAAGGTGAAGTGTGTAATTTCTGCGCCACTGGTGTCACCAGATGGAATTGGAAAAGTGTGAGAGGTGTTTGCCCGTGCAAAATATGCTGACATGATGCAATGTGTTGTGATTGGTTGACAGGGCGTTGTTATGCTTTCACCCAAGTTAAAAGAGTCCACCCTCAAGTCTCTATGTTATTCTGGTCTCCAGCATTTACTCCCATGTGAAAATCATAAGTGTAATCACTTCAGAAATTATACAAGAAGTATTATTGCACATCTCACTGGAAAACTCGGTTCTGATTAGTCAATTGCGCCATCCAGCGGTCTGATATTTCTGAATAACGAACATACCTCCAGGGATTAAGTGATATCAGACCAGTCATTTGGGTATTGCGAGTTATCTTTCTACTTCTCGTGCCATGGTCCAAATCACTGAGATCAAATTTTTTCCCCATTCTTATGGTTGATGTGAGCATTAACTGAAGCTCCTGACCCGTATCTGCATAATTTTATGCACTGCACTGCTGCTACACGATTGGCTGATTAGATAATCGCATGGATGATTGTTGGTGCCAGACGGGCTGGTTTGAGTATTTCTGGGATTTTCACACACAACAGTCTCTAGAATTTACTCAGAATGGTGCCAAAAACAAAAAACATCCAGTGAGCGGCAGTTCTGTGGACAGAAACGCCTTGTTGATGAGAGAGGTCAACAGAGAATGGCCAGACTGGTTCGAACTGACAAAGTCTACGGTAACTCAGATAACCACTCTGTACAATTGTGGTGAGAAGAATATCATCTCAGAATAGTGTTGGCGCTGTTTTGGCGGCACGAGGGGGACCTACACAATATTAGGCAGGTGCTTTTAATGTTGTGACTGATCTGTGTGTTTGTATATATATACAGTATATATATATATATATATATATATATATATATAATATATATATTTATATATATATATATAATATATATATATTTCACCTGATGATGTTTATTGATGAAGAATAACAAAAATATAGACTGAAAAAAAATCGACAACTATCAGCATAGATTTTAGCTGATAACCAATAGTTCCAAAAAAGCAACTATCTGTAGCGATTAATTGGTAAAACTGGTATATCGGACTACTTCTAATAATAACTTTATTTCAATACAAATCAATATTTCATGTTCATTTATTTATTTATTGGCAAGTAGTCTTAAGAAGGATAAGTAAGTGATAATGTACAGCCAGCCGGTTGTTTTCGCACAAACTCCGACAGGGTGATCAGGACCCCGACATGAAACGGAGTCACATTGTATCACCCTGAAGGGGTATATTTTGCAATAACAACCGGCTGACTGTACATTATCCTGCTTATTACATGGCTACTAACCAAATAAATAAATATATGGACATAAAATATTGAGTTGCATTGAAATTATGTAATTTGAGAAGAAAGAAATCGCTGAACAGCTGGAATGAACCTCTGGTTCTGTTGGTGTTTATTTTGTAAAAATGACCATCTGACTCCTTAATATTCAGCCTATTACAAGACAACTTGCCAAATAAATAAATAAATGCACATGATACATTGATTTGAGTTGAAATTATTTTATTAGCTTACTTGTAGAGATCGCACGTTGACCTGAGAAGCAGGAGAGATGGGTTGCAGAACCCGGATGAGCGGTCTGGTACGTGGATGTGCAGTTGTTACAGAGCAATATCTGACCACTGGATGGTGACATTGACCAATCAGAATCAAGTACTCTAGAGTGTCTTGTTATAAAAGACGAATAACGAGCAGGAGGGAGAGGGGAGAGGGAAAGAGCGAGGGGGAGAGACAGAGAGAAAGAGAGGAGAGAGAGAGAGGAAAAACTCGCATGCCGGTCCCCGGACACGCCGTCGCCTGTTCCTCAGCCACTCCTCCGCCCTCTGGCAGACGACAGCTGCTCCTCCCCTGGCGGTTGGCAGTGAGTCCTCCGTCTCCCGGTGGCTGGCAGCGGGACTGCCCCTGTCCCTTGGCGGACGGCAGCGGCGAGGACTTCACGACAGCGCATCCCTCCTCATTCCCGGGATTCGGCACCGGTGTAACGGGTTCAGGATGTGCAAGGAGGAGGTGGGAAATGGCAGAACAGTCAACATAACTTTAATGACATAAAAGAACTGGAACATAAAATAAAACACATAGACGCACACACACAGCAGCCACGTGTCTCTCTCTCTCTCTCGAACTGGCACCCCTGGCTCGTCTTTATCCCCCTCCCGGCTTATTAGGTGACTTGGTGCCGGCCGTGCACCCTCATGGCCCGGCCACACCCTCCTCCTCGTCACATATATCTCCTCTCACATTTAATTATTTATATATTTCTTTATGCATGATTGTGCAGATTTATTTATGTATGTATTTGTGTATTTATTGTTTTTGCAGCTTTCATCCTCCATAGAAAAGCTCCTACAGCTCTGCTTTATTGATAAATAATCTTAGTGCTTCCCTTCTATATTGCTTTAACTTTGTGCGACCCCCTTCGTGTGGACGTTGTATTTTGGCTTTGCTATACGCAACACATAATTTAAATGAATTAAAACCAGCTGAATACTGTTTGCAAGACTCTACACTGTCATTTAAGGGTTAAACTTCTGGCACACCGCGTCACGTGACACAACAGCATGAAGTTGATTTCCAGGAAGCACTGCTACGGGTGCAGCACCAATACAAGAGCCTCTGGTAAGGAACCTCTATGTTTTTGGATTGAAACCTGTTTGGTTGTAAAGAGTCGCATCTCTAGTTTCGTTCGATGCTGCTTTAAAAAATGCATTCATTTTTCATGCATCAGCGTGCTGATAAACATGATGTCCACATATGTGGAAAATGGGACCGTATTCCCTCAAAAGTTGAAAAAACATGAATAATTTTCAACATTAACATCTGTGGGTCATTTCACTTCACTTTAATATAAATTTTGTTTTATTTTATTTTGATATCACTGTACAATACGGTTCTATTCATTAACATTAGTGAATGCATTTCTATATTTACTGTGCATTATCACATTGAGAATCAATGGGTGCATTCAAATGAAGGAAATGTTGCTTTCAGAGGATTTATATGGAGTTAGGATGAAAATAAGGTGCATTTCAAACTGTTCTGAGACCAGTGCAGACAGACAGCACACTGGAGGTTAAGGCATTCGCTAAATAGGGAGCAAGGGAGCATCCTATAGCTCTCTATGCAGTTAAGTGCATTCACTCCTAAAATCTGATCAAAAGTTCAGTTTCAGGCTGCAGATGATGTTTGGATCACTCAACATGTTTGACAGACATGTGACAATGATAATCAGTACATAGATTCACAATTTATAATGCAAAATTAGATTTTAACATGGATGACAGTGATTGGATGATGCTGGAAATTACTTTTAATAAGAATGATTAATTAAGCTTTATAGAAAATCAGCTGTATTGTCTATAACGTCTCAAAAACATGAATAACCAACACTCCTGGACACATAGTAAACTATTTGATGAAAAAAAAATCTATACTTTCTATAGCTTGGTATTATGTAAATTTTCACAACTTATTCCCGCTGTCCACATATGTGGACATCAATTTTTAGGAAAACTATTTGCTCTAGAAATGCTTTCTCTTTCTGTGCATGTTTATTAGGTGCTACAAGTTACAAATCAAAAAGAGAAATGGAAAATGCACAGCAGTCACATGGGGGTCTCAGGAGGTTAATATGTCTTTAGCTCTATCTGGTGGTAAGATTAAATTGTTCTATGCCATTTCAAAAGAGTAACAATCAACTCTAAATTATAAATGTTATTGCAAATGATTCAAAAATAGTAAACGTTGCAGAAAGTGAACATATTCCCCCCACCAATGGATATCCCACCAGTAAACGCAATTGACCCTTTGCTAAGCTGGTCACTGATTATGCGATTACTTACTGGTTTCATATTGGTAGTGGAAAGCAAAATCAAATTAGCCAAAATATTAAATAAACAGAATACAACTTTGTAAATGATACACATTCAGTTCTACAAAAATCTGGAGCGCTTTCTGCAGTTTTACTTGGATTCCATTGTGGACATGAGCATAGCAGAGACAACTATTCTTTCTTATACACACTTGCAGGAGACTGCACAATGGGAAAGGTGTTTATTCAATGTAGCGATATTAAAAACATTCACATCCAAACAAAATACCTGCATATGCAGGAGCAGTGTTGACCTCAGCAGCATGCATTTGAAAAAACAAAAACAGTATTTTATTACACAGTAGTCCATATATCCATATTATTTATGGTTATAAAAATTGGTAAGTGGTAAACATGGTAAAAACATGTTAACTGGATTTACAACACCATTATTTCAGCTGCTGTTGGAAACACAGACCATTCCCCTTTATTTATGTGGGTTAAGTAAGGCCTCATAACTTTACACCTTATCAATGGAAAGATTTTGGATTAATTTGACCTGATGACACATGTATCACCATGACAACACAAGCATCAGCAGCCCCCTGGGCACAATGAGGTTTTCATGATATTAAATAATTCGCCTGAAAAGGCAATAATAAATGGGTGAATCTCACAAAAACATGTCTAGGTCACATTATATTTACATAAAGACAATGAAGCCTACTTAGGATCATTTTAGCATTTTTTTTGCATCGTGAAAAAATCGTAAAGAAAGTACATGTCTGATACCTAAGACGTGATTACCATAGGTCACTGATTTGATTGACTGTCTGAAGTTCTGGCCATGGGCTCTTTTGATTGGCTGACAGAAGCCCCGGCCTCTGGCTCTTTGTACATGCGACTGAGGTGCTCCAACAGGGCCTCTAGTTCTGGGTTTCCTCCCAGCTTTGCGATCAGTCGGTACGCTTCCGCTTCCAGGATCATAAGCGTCTGACGCGTGTAAGCAAAAGAACCCACCTTTTCCAGGTAGTCCACGCAATAACGTTTAATATCCACATTCTCAGTGCGTTGACGCAATATATTCTGCACTTGCGTGCTCTCGGGTCGCGACCAGATGGCGTGTATGGTGGGAAAAGAGAACTTCCCTTCCGTCAGATCTTCACAGAAGCTCTTGTTAGCGCTGTACTCTGGTGAGTTCAAGTTGGCGTAGTCGTCACGAATTTGGAAGAAAAGTCCCAGAGTGTCTAAAAGTGGTTTTAGATCTTGTTTCCAATCAGAGAAAAGCTGCATGAGTCCGACGGCGAGGCCAAAAAGGCCCCCGGTTTTCTGAAGCACCATGGCGCGGTACTCGTCCTCGCTCGGGCAGGTGTACGTGTCGCGCCAGTGAATGTCGAGTCCCTGGCCGCGGTGCAGCTCCAGAAGCTGACGGGTGAAGATGTGCACGGCCTCAGGGTGATCTAGCATGAGGACCTTCTCCAGGCCCAGGAAGTAAACGTAGTTGGAGGAGTTGATGACCGAGGGCACGCCGTAGATGCTATGGGCGACGGGGAAACCACGGCGCAGCTTAGAGCTGTCTTCAATATCGTCAATCAGAAGACTGGCATTGTGAAGCATCTCGGTCACCTCAATAATGACCTGTGGATACGAAAAAGAAACATGAAAAGATCAAAAGTGGTTTTGCTAATCATTAGACGTCAAGAAAGAAATGGAGTAAAACAGGGCTCAACATTAGATTTTTTTTCTTGTGGCTTTGCTAAAGTGACAAAACAAATATATTTATTTTCCAAACACCACCACTATCATCACCATCATTATTTATTTTTATATTAATTATTTAATTAATATTACATTGTTTATTAATAATAATAATAATTGTTTGGAAATAAAAAATAATAATCTGAAAATTATAAAAATGTATAATAATAATAATAATATTATTTTACAATATTTTACGTTCATAAATATATAAAATTTGACACTTTTATAACTATGTATAGTTATTTTATTATTAATAATAAAACAGTTAAATAATCATTATCTATTAAAAAATTTATATTAATAACAATAAAGTATTTATTGACACTTTTACAACAATGTATAATTTTATTATTATTATTTTATTAAACAATTTAATAATTATCATTTACTATAAAATAATAATAATATAATTATACATTGATAGAAAAGTGTCAGAAAAACTGAAATATTTATTTTCTTTCCAAATATCATCATGATTATTTATTGTACTAATTAATTAATTATTACATTAATTGTTTGATAATTATAATAAATTGTTTATTATTAATAATACTTGTTTGGAAGCAAAAATACATAAAAATCGACAATGTATAATAGTAATTATAATAATTGTTGTATTATATATTTGTAAATATTTTTTCTGATACTTTTTTTTAACAATGTATAATAATTATAATATATTATCTCAGGAAAAAAATCTAAAATATTTTCCACATATTATTATTGTTATTTAAACAATTTAACAATAATCATTTATTATAAAATGTAATAATGATAAAAGTATTTGACACTTATAACAACGTACATTATATTACTATATACATTTACTACTAATACTATTTTTACTAATTAAACAATGCAATATTTATTATAACATTTTATAATAAAGTATACATTTATACATTCTTAGTCAAAAAATATTTTATATTATTATTATTATACAATTTTATCATAAATGACGTTATTAAATTGTTTAATTAATAACAATGACAGTACACATTGTTATAAAAAAGTCAGAAACATTTTCTATATTATTAATATTATTACTAATTAAACAACTGAATAAATAATAATTAAATTGTTTAATAATCCAAATATGGAAAATATTTTATATTTTTTCTGACACTTTTATAACAATGTATAAAGTGTCAGAGAAAAGTGTTCTTTCCAAAACAACAACAATAATAATAATAATAATAAATAATTTTATAGCTATATCCTTCATGAACACTTTCAGGAAAATATGGCATACGGTGTAAATATAAACAGGGCCTAAGAAAAATCAGCTAAACCCATACAATAAAATTCATCCCAAAATAATTCAGTCAACCCATGTGCTGTACTGCATATCATTTACTGCAGAGGGCAGCAGCGAAACAAGTAGCACTGACTTAAGTGTATGGGGTGAATCTTTCCAACCAGGGTGTGTCTCAAAAACAGACTTAATCAATAACATCCCAGTATATTTGGCAAAGGTCTACTTGACCCAGTCCTGTTAATGGAAACTGGTGACTGACATCATTAAATCACTCTCAGTATCTTGTTCCTGTGCAACACAACACTTACATAGAGAGTTTGAGTTTGACACAAGGATGTTCACACTTGTGCTAGAACAGAAAATGAGGATATACAAGAAGATCGGTGATTCTGTTTACATTGATCTATAGTAGCTCTCACAGCACACACGCTTCAGAGCACTGATAGGGAACATATGGTGATCAAAGGGGGAGATGGGTAATGTATTCACTTGTTTAAGTAATCAGTGATGACACCAGCGCTCGAGGCGGGTCGAGTCCTCGGGGTCTGCTGGCAGCTGAGTGAGGGGGAGTTGCAGAAACATCGCAGTGTCAGCGGTTCAAATGCAACCTCAGCTGACCCGTTAACCAACATGCAGGAAAACAAACATGCTTTTAAATGACTAAATGGAAACAAAACACTAAATCTGAGCCATTTACAAAACAATACTTCCTGTTATAGTGCATTACTGTATGACCTGTGTTCACACTCTTGGCCTGATCCATTAAGAGTTCATTTTGAGCAGGGGTTGAAACATTTCTGTAATACGCACATTATCTTGGTCAATGTAATTATATCTTCCATTAACAAACATTATATTATACTAAACTAGCGTTGATCTAGTTCCTCACTTAACTACGTTTGCCATGTCCTCCATTCAGTAACATCAGAATCTGACATGGAAACACAATAACTGCAGTACCAAAATCACCACCAGTGGGCATCAGTATTGGCATCCACTTGAAAACATGGTGAATGCAGAAACAAAGCCGTGGAATGAAGTGGGCAAGATTTCCGAGACCGAAACTGCCAAATGGTTAACCTTAACAAGTTAACCTATATCAAAAGATGCTCTGGTAACCTCTTGCACGCTTACAGTGAACTATAGCCGTCATAGAAATACTGAAGGAATAATAGAGACAGTCTGAGAGAACCAGAGAGAGCATGCACTGGGCATGCTGCCAGCGTCTGAGAAATCCAGACATTTATCCAGCAAACACGTTTCTTACAGTGACGTGCCACCCATCGCTCGCACAGCTGCCCAATCAGAGCCCCCACAAACACAAAATACACACACACACACACACACACACAGATGCTCGGATTCACTGTGTATCAGCCTGACAGCTGTACGAACAAGCATCGAGTCTATGATGTGCCAAAGAATGCTTTGGTAGAAATCCTACACAGAGTAAAAGAAATAGATCCTATATTTTGAAACTACATGCACTGCAAAAGTTATTCACTTGATTTAAGCATACACTTCACTTCACTCCAGCCACCCGAGCCATGGGCTGTTCTCACTGCTACCATCAGGTAGGCGGTATCGCAGCATCAGGACACGCACCAGCCGACTCCATGATAGCTTCTTCCCCCAAGCAATCAGACTTCTGAACTCTTGATCTCCCACGATCAAAATACATCATCCCTGCACTTTATTACTCTTTTATCTCACACCGGACTGTCATAAATTATATTACTGTCATTATATTATGTCTCTCTTAACAACTGACTATCAACCGACAGCCTGAATGTCAATACAGTACAATACTGTACATTCTATATATATACTTTTTTCATATATATTTTAATTTTTATTGAATAATGTGTATCTATATAGTATCTATATAGTAAAAAACAAAAAAAAACAAAAAACAAAAACAGCATATTGTATACTGTGCAATGTATGTTATTATTGTATATTGTTGAGTGTAATTGTGTATAACAGATGTTTAAATTGTGTTGTGTTAATTTGATGTTTTAAGTTGTGTAATTATGTATAACAGATGTTTAAATTGTGCTGTGTTAATTTGATGTTTTAAGTCGAGTTTAATTATGTATAACAGATGTTTAAATTGTGTTGTGTTAATTTGATGTTTATTGTAGATTGGCGTATGTCTCATCACTGTCACGACTGCTATGTTGATCGGAACTGCACCCAAGAATTTCACACACCATTGCACTTGTGTATATGGCTGTGTGACAATAAAGTGATTTGATTTGATTTGATTTGATTTGATTTGACTTAATTCAGTAAATCTTGTTTTAAAGCTAACAAAAAGCTCTAAATAAAGTACAATGACATTACCATGGTTGTGTGGATATGCACCATGGTACTAGTACCATGTTTTTGTTAATATCCCGTGGGGCTGGTAAAAAATAAATAAATTTAGATGTATTTCAGTTACAATTCTTAAATCACAAGATTGATCTTTTACTCTGTGTCTTATGACGAGATCCACACAATCCATTTTTTCATTGAATAATGTCTCTTGTATATCCTTTCTGTTTTTACAGTCAGTTGTTGATTTAAAAAAAAAAATACTAAATTATAAAATCACATAGCATGGATGCGTTCAAGAAGCCATGCAACTCCAGTCTCCACTACTGTGCACTCAACGCTCGCTGAACTACCACACAACTCTTAAAGAGACAGTACCGTTTTAGCACTTGTTCTACATACATACATACATACATACATACATATATATATATATATATATATATATATATTAGGGATGCACAGACGTATCGGTTGCTGATATTTAACCAAAATAAAACCATAATTTACTTATAATTAATTCATATCACACTTTGTAAAAACTCTGTGAATTCAAATTAAAATGCACAATCCAGAAATAATAATAGCCACAGTATGTAGACTGGTTGGAACTCCTAAGAACATGTCATATTTATAAGATTAAATGTTCATTCTTTCTCTCTCACCAACCGCCATAAACGGACATGACACTTGTGAAAGCGGCACTTACTTATAAGGCCACATGATGAGGGAAACTATCCAAAACGCTTTGAAACCAGCAGGCTTTAGGTGCGTCCTAAACGGCACACCTCTGCACTATTCTATGTCATTTTGTCGTGTAAGTAGTGTGAGTAGTTCGTTAACACTGGAAATGCAACAAAAAGAAGTGTGCTGCGAGTACCCGGATGATGCATTATGTATATGTGCATTGTGTATAGTGCGTCATTTGAGACACAGTTATTGACTTCTGAGACATGGGCATGATATCCATTAATGCTGCATGAGTGATTGAATTAAGATTGAAATCACAATATGGCTTTACGCGATTACTAAACCTTAAAAGGCTGTGTTTTAAAATATATGCGTCCGAATATGCATATTTCCCTAGTACTCTATAGTATGCAAAAAACAGTATGCCAATGGAGTAGTATGTCAGAATCCTCAGTATTCATAAAAGAGTAAGTGAGAAATACCGGGATGACCTCCTTTTTCCTGTGTGATTCTGAAGTGAGCATGCACATCTACAGGACACTTTTCGATCCCATAACCCCTTGGGGCTGAGGAGCCATCACGTTCAAAACGCTGGATTTAAAAGAACTGGATTTACAGAATTCACTGTAAGTGATGTCTGTAACAAAGAAAGTAGTTTCTTGTGCTTTAACAAGCGTTTGTTGTTCCTACGTCATTTATAAGTGTCACGGGTCAAAGTATGTCCGGAATCTATTCATACTACTCGCATGCATACATAAAAGAACACACTGTTTTACCAGCTGAGAAGTGCATCATTCATAAAATACAGTACATACTCTGACAGTATGCGATTTCGGACATGGGGATATTCTGCATTCAGCGTTGTGTGAGCAAGCGGCGCCCTCTAGCGGTCAAGACAGCATTATAAATTAGGCTATAACATTATAATAAGGAATTTAAAAGGTTGTTTTGTTCCTTTTGGTTAACAGTTTTTATTTTCCATGATGTGGTCAACATTTCCGTGGAATCATCTGCATAGTATGAATTTGTAATGTTCTATCATATACAGTACATACGTGTAAAACGTGAGTTCTGTTGTTTTGAACAGCAAGAACAGAACTGCAAAAATGTTTTAGCAGTTTTTTTTCATACCAGTCATCATGTTCAACAGATCCAATCCATGTTCAATGAAAATTATTGTTAAAACAAAAAGCTTTTATACTTCTTTGTATAATTTGTAAGCATAACTCTGTTATGAAATCTGTGCATCCCTTATAAATATGCACAATTACAAGATCATGTTTATTGATGGAATACATGGAATTTGTACATTTTTCTAAGGGTAAATGTTACCAAAATGATGAAAAACAAATGATAAAGTAAGTAAATTAATAGTTTCGTAATTGATAAGTTAGCAGGTCCTCTGTAGGGCTGGGCGATAGGGCGATGTAATTGGATATCGACGATTTCTGACAAATATCCCGATACCGATTGCAACACTCATTGACAGACAATGATCGACAATGTTGGCAAATTACAAAACCATGGAGCTGGGAAGTCTCCAAAGATATTAAATAGTAGCCCATGGTATGAAATTGGCACTGAATTGAATTTAGAAATGTCTTTGGTTTTTTGTGTTTCAATAAATGAATTAACTTTTTAAAGCAAAATCAATAAAGCAAGAATATTTACAGATCCCTCGGCTGGGGGGGGGGGCTGACGATGTAATCGGATAATCGATATATTTTTTATAAAAATATTGTGAACATATTTCTTGCACATTGCCCAGCCTTAGTCCTCTGTATAATTAACAGCATTGGCTCAGAGAGAATTTCTTTCATAAATAAGGAAAATGGACATTATAACTACACCCATATGAATCGGAATATATATCAATACCCAGCCCTAGTACCTTGGAGTACCATGGAAATACAAGTCCAGTGAGAACTTGAGGGAAACTGTCATGAAAATAACGTCACAATTCCTATAATGCAATAACGGTCACAACAACAGCATGACTTTGAAACTGAATTTTATTTGTTCAGTGTAACAAGATAAATCCTGAATGCAAAGCAATCTGATAGAAGTGTGTTTGCTGCTGTCAGTGTGTGACGTGAGCTGTGTGGAGGAGTTGCGCGTGTTAGTGATATGGCGCATGCACGGTCATGCTGACGGGTTCAGGAAGAGTTTACAGGCTACAGGAGAGAGAGAGAGAGAGAGAGAGAGAGAGAGAGAGAGAGAGCGAGCGAGCATGCTTCAGGGAGACTAATGAGAAATATGAGTAATCGCTCGATTATCAAACAGCTCTCGAAGACAAATCCAAAACAAAACACTATACAGATATTTTGCAGATACAGAAACATCCGCAAGTTCAGATCAGAACTGTCTCTTCAATAAAAATGATGTCACCACATGCCAGAATATCATCCGTTTATCTCTTATTGTAAACCTCTTATTGAGCCCAGCTCACAATCAGAGCTTAAATGTGAAGTACAACTTAATATATTAGAACCAGTTCATTTGAGATGATCTTTGTGGAGTAAATGTTTGTAATAGTAAGAAAACAGGAGACTGTTAAACATCTACACCCTGTTCTTTACATCTGTAATGGTTTCTTATTGTTTGTGATTTCTCTCCATCACAAACATAACATCACTTAATCTAATTAAAAAAAAAAAAAACAGAGCTGAAACAAGGGCTGTACACTTTATTTAAAGGGGTAGTTCACCCAAAAATGAAAACCATTTACTCGCCCTCATGCCATCCCAGATGTGTATGACTTTCTTTCTTCTGCAGAACACAAATGAAGATTTTTAGAAGAATATCTCAGCTCTGTAGGTCCATACAATGCAAGTGAATGGTGGCCAGAACTTTGAAACTCCAAAAAAGCACATAAAGGCAGCATAAAAGTAATCCATATGACTCCAGTGGTTTAATCCATGTCTTCAGAAGTGATATGATAGGTGTGGGTGAGAAACAGATCAATATTTAAGTCCTTTTTTTTTTTTTTACTACGAATCTCCACTTTCACTTCCACATTCTTCTTTTGTTTTTGGCAATTATAATTATTTGTGCATATTGCCACCCACTGGGCAGGGAGGAGAATTTATAGTAAAAAAAGGACTTAAATATTGATCTGTTTCTCAACCACACCTATCAATCGAAACTTGATTACTTTTGTGCTGCCTTTGTGTTTTTTGGAGCTTGAAAGTTTTGGTAACCATTCACTTGCATTGTATTGACCTACAAAGCTGAAATATTCTTCTAGAAATCTTCATTTGTGTTCAGTAGAAGAAAGTAAGTCACACATCTGGGATGGCATGAGAATGAGGGAATTAAAATTTTTGGGTGAACTATGAAAAAAATAACTAGCATAAATAAACATTTATTAGCACACAAGATTGTGGAGGAAATTGTTTTATTATTTTTTAATTTTTTATTATTATTTACTAGTACAATTTTGATACAATATCATTTTTAGTGATTTAGTATCATTATATTTGTATTACTATAAATATTAATCACATGATAAGTCATGATGCCACAACACCCTCTTAATTTTCTTGACTGGCCATTTGCCCCCACCACCACAGAATTTGCATTTCCTTATTTCCTTCTATGTAATACGTAATGTAATATGTAATGTAATTTATTTGTGTGTGTGTGTGTGTGTTTGTGTGCGTGTACTTAGATTTTTAATTGTTTTATTTACATTAATTGCAATGGTTTACGAAGAGACCACTGATATCCTATTATAAAAACACATCACACCAAGATGTTCCTCTGAATCTCACGGACACATGCTGAATCCATTGTTTCTGAGTCAAAAGTTCCTCTATTTAAGCTTGTTTTCTGGAATTCAAGCAACTAGATGCTCACAGACTTCGAGGGCAAACAGAACAACATCGAATTTTTATTGATCACATCGGTTTGTCACTCTCTTCTTACAGCAGGTTCACACATCCTCCGTGAGCGGGGCGGGAGCGGCGCGTTTTCGTTTTGGCGCCCATATTAACAGATGACACCGTTTACACTGCAAGCGTGAGTCGCGAGTTGATGCGGCAATGAGCACATAGTTTTGCATTTGAGTTTAGGCTCTGGGTGTAGAAAATAAAAAATAATCAGGAGATTATAGAAAATAACCAAAAGCAAATGAAAATGATTTATGCCGAACCTACAACAGACTACAATCTGCATACAAACAAACACAAATTAACTAAAAAGAATGACATTTACTACATTTATTATTTTTTTTTCACCCAATTTGGAACGCCCAATTCCCAGTGCGCTTTTAAGTCCTCATGGTGGCGTAGTGACTCGCCTCAATCCGGGTGGCAGAGGATGAATCTCAGTTGCCTCCGCGTCTGAGACCGTCAACCCACGCATCTTATCACGTGGCTTGTTGAGCGTGTTGCCACGGAGACATAGCGCATGTGGAGGCTTCACGCCAACCACCGCGGCATCCGCGCTCAACTCCCCACGCGCCCCACCGAGAACGAACCACATTATAGGGACCACGAGGAGGTTACCCCATGTGACTCTACCTTCCCTAGCAACCGAGCCAATTTGGTTGCTTAGGAAACCTGGCTGGAGTCACTCAGCACACCCTGGGATTCTAACTAGCGAGCTAGCGAACTCCAGGGGTGGTAGTCAGCGTCTTTTACCACTGAGCTACCCAGGCCCCCCTGGGCTTTACTACATTAACCGATCATGACCAAGAACGCTGATGAACATAAACAAATGCATATGACATGATGGCCGTTTTCGTTGATGCAATAATGTACCTCATTCGGATTTGCAAGGCCACATAATAGTGGAGACCCGACTGACTGTGGAGGTTGAGAATTACAAAGTGCTATACAACCCTCAGCATTTATTCTAGATGGATTTATTAACAAAGGAAAAGGTGTGGGATACAGTAGCTTCAGCAGATTTGTGCAGCTGGTTCTGACTAAATGCATACGATTAAGGACCCAATAATGTGTGGGCTGGGGTCTATCTGTAAATTATTTATCATGAAGTAAATGTTGTCCTCCTACTCAACATACAAATGATTTAATGAAGACCAAATTTTTATAGTAATCAATTACCCCCTCTCCAAAAAATTACGTTATGGCCTTATTAAAGAAAATGTTTTGTGAAGGAACCCAGAGATAACTTTATTTTCTGTGCAGAGCCGCAGCTGCGCCTCGCAGAAGAGACGCAGACTATGTGAAAGCCCAACCTGACCGCGCTACTCACGTGCCGCTCACGGGGGATGTGTGAACCCGGCGTTACGAACAGACTCGCGCGCAGCATACATTACCGCGACCCTGACAACGTGTCCACAGCAACCTGCTAAAGTTCGGCACTTGAGACTTGCTAATATTAATTGTATGACTCATTGTATGTTCTTTGTTGCAACGCTTCTTGTAGGCGAAAATGTCACTTATCGCGTAAATGAGTTAAAACCTGTCGTTGCATTTCCTACTTTTAAGTCACAAATGCAAGCAAAACTGTCGCACTGTACAGCCCTGACTGGAACCCCTTTGTGGGTTGCAACCCACCAGTTGAGAACCACTGCTATACATTATAAAGTAGGAAAGCATACCCGATAAGCTGCCTTTATATTGATTTAACTAGAGCCGCTAAACCTACGACTACATTACCAGCATCCAGAAGGGAAAAGGAAGTTGTTTTCTCTTCACGAGATCAAACAAACATGGAAGAGGAGCCAGTTGCTGGCATGAATGGCTGACTTTCCCTGCCTGAAGAGCTTTAATGAAATATCTAGGATAAAAGGAGAGCTGTTGAACAGCAAGTTGTATGTGATCTGACAGGCTTAGCTGTTAACATATCGCATTGAGAGATAACAGCTGATTCGCAATGACAAGATTAACATCGCTTAATCACTGGATGAGTTACAAGTTTAGTTTGATCACTCGCAGACTAAAGCCTTCAGTACAGCTACTGTAGTTTAATGCTTTAAAGGGACAGTTCACCCCAAAATGAAAATTCTGTCATCATTTACTCACCCAAGCCATCCCAGATGTGTGTGATTTTCTTCTACAGTAGAAGGTTTTTGGAAGAATATTTCAGCCCTGTAGGTCTATACAATGCAAGTAAACGGGTACCAAAATTTGAAGCTTCAAAAAGCACACAGCCATCTTAAAAGTAATCCATACGACTCCAGTTGATTAATTAATGTCTTCTAAAGCGATACAATCGCTTTTGGTGCGAAAAAGATCAATATTTAAGTACTGTTTAACTATAAAGCATCGCTTACGTTCAGCACCAGTATGCACATGTGACGTAATCGCGTTGGCACGTTCATGCGAGAACTGACGCACGTGTGACACACCCATTTTTGGGTGAACTATCCCTTTAAAACTATAAATCTTCGCTTCCAGCCAGATGTGGTTTGTGTGTTCACAAGAGAGTGGAGTTAGGGTTAGCCCTAACCCTAACATTTATCTTTTACCAATAAAAAATGATCAAAAACAAACTTTATACCAGGGACCTCTGCCTGAGTTGACACAGAATTACCCATATCACCACCACCCACTTCCGTAGTATGGTAAACAAAATTTCAGACATTAGCTAATATCTGGCATCTCCTTTTGTGTTTCACGGAAGAAAGAAACTAATGCAGGATTGGAATCGCACAAGGGTGAATAAATGATAGAAAAATTTCCATTTCCAGGCAAACGATTCCTTCTAGAGCTTTCTGGATCATCCATGTGCATTTATATCTCACTTTTCTGTAACACGACCCCCGCTGCAGAAACGCTCCAACTCAATTTGAAAGGCATAATTCTGAAAATGGCTCATGATGTTATGCTTAAGAGCCAACATCTACATGCACTGATTTTTTTTTCCAATCTCAGACATGCCAGAGAAAGAGAGAGAGAGAGAGAGAGAGAGAGAGAAAGAAATGGGCATTTGCAAAAGAAAGGATGATCTGGGAATGATGACCCAGGAGAGATGAGACACTGCTCAGGTGCTCTTGATTTGCACTGGAGCTTTGTGCAGGTTGTAAGAGCGGCATGGTTCACTGGAGGGCAAAGTCGCTGTAAAAATGACCATGAGCAGACACACTGTGGGCGCCTTTCTATCATCAATCAGTCTTGTGCTTAGAAGAATGTACCGTTGAAAACACCAAAAGCCTTTTAGATGCCCACTGCACAATTCAATTCAAAATGTTTCTTCATAAAGGAAACCTTTACATAATTAATTTAGTCAACAGCAAAGACGACAACAATTTGAGCACACTACTAGATTTAAAGTCTACATGAAGCGGGGCCTGGGTATCTCAGGGAGTATTGACGCTGACTACCACCCCTGGAGTCGTGAGTTCGAATCCAGGGTGTGCTGAGTGACTCCAGCCAGGTCTCCTAAGCAACTAAATTGATCTGGTTGCTAGGGAGGGTAGAGTCACATGGGGTAACATCCTCGTGGTCACGATTAGTGGTTCTCGCTCTCAATGGGGCGTGTGGTAAGTTGTGCGTGGATCACGGAGAGTAGCATGAGCCTCCACATGCTGTGAGTCTCCGCGGTGTCATGCACAACGAGTCACGTGATAAGATGTGCGGATTGACGGTCTCAGAAGCGGAAGCAACTGAGACTTGTCCTCCACCACCCGGATTGAGGCGAGTAACTGCGCCACCATGAGGACCTACTAAGTAGTGGGAATTGGGCATTCCAAATTGGGGAGAAAAGGGGATAAAACATTTTTTTAATTAAAAAAAATTCTACATGAAGCATGAAAAAAAATGCATTTTAAAATGCATAATTTATCTTATTTAACGTACGTGTTTCAGGACCTTCAGCGTAAAAAAAAAAAAAAAAAAAGAAAGAAAAACAACTTGATTGTGTGGTGGAAAGTGGTCTCTACATAAAAGGTTGTTGGGAAGGGGGGGTTATATGCATCAATGTATAACAAAACAATTTATAATGTATTTAAATTGAGTCAATTTTCATATTGATTTTAAAAGTTAGTAAGTGTCAAATTTAACGTTGAATGTTAATTATGGGAAACAGTGTTTTTCTTGCTCTTTCCAATAACATTTTGGGGCACATTCACTAAGAATGAATTGCGGCCTGTTATAGCGCCAACATGCCCTCTGCGCTGGTTTAGCGCTCAATTCACGCGCCCGCAAAACGTGCCCACAAAATCGCAGCCGAGCGCGATTTGCATGTGCAATTCTGATCTTGCGGTCAAATTCTGAGCGCAATATAGCGGAGGATGCCACAGCACAGACCACCATATTTGACACCCTGCTGGGACTGAACAGCATCACTGTGATCCAGATGCCTGAATCATCTCTTAAACATGCAGAACGTTTGCTTGACTACACCGCACTGTGGATATATGCCAGGTTATAACGCTCTTCTCCATCATTTGATGATTATTTACAGCTGACATGATCGGTTGAAAATGTTCAAAAACATCTCTTTTAAATATAATTCATTTTACCGCCTGCTTTTATTTGGTTGTAATAGCGTGATCTAAATTGCAGCAGGCAAATTTTTTGAATGAAGCGCAATCTACATTGAGCCTAATTTGCATAGAAAGGAGGCGTGTTTGCACAGAAAGGAAGGACAAATGACTTATGATTTAAATGCAGAGCTTAATGATTTAAATTCTCAAGATGCAGGTGGTTAGTGAATAAGATGCAGGTTTTTGTGCAAAACGCAAAACCCCCTCCCCAGTCCACCCAGACCACTGGAATTAAACCGAAAAATGTATGTAGAAACTTCAGATGACATTGACCGAGGGTACGTTTACACGACAACGATGTACTAAAAACGGAAACGTTTTTCCTTTGCGTTTTTGAAAAGTTTCGCATACAGA